>NC_082398.1:939307-957623 GCF_031168955.1 Gadus macrocephalus
AAGGACATCGACTGGGTGGTGGACGACGAGGAGGCGCCCAGCGTGGCCAGCCTCTGCACCTTCCCCATCAGGGTGCCCATCGGGGACGACTGGTGAGACACCCCCCCACTGCGGGTTCAGCCCCCCCGTCTAGACTGGGATGAGTTTAGCAGAAGGCCGTTGAACAGATTGTTTTGAGGTTCTGTGTTTCGTTGCCACAACCGAAATTACACGACAGTGTTAATTAGTTAAAAGTATCGAGCAACGAAAGATACACAGCAAATATGTCGGTTTATAATTATATTATAAAGAATATGTATCTAACGTAATACACCTGGGTTAGAGCGGGAACATTCTGCTGAACATTAAACCAGAGAGAGACAGACAGACAGACAGACAGACAGACAGACAGACAGACACGCAGACAGACAGACAGACAGAGAGACAGACACACAGACAGACACGCAGACAGACAGACAGACAGACAGACAGACAGACACGCAGACACGCAGACAGACAGACAGACAGACAGACAGACAGACAGACAGACAGACAGACACACAGACAGACACGCAGACAGACAGACAGACAGACACGCAGACAGACAGACAGACAGACAGACAGACACGCAGACAGACAGACAGACAGACAGACAGACAGACAGACAGACAGACAGACAGACAGACAGACAGACAGACAGACAGACACGCAGACACACGCAGACAGACAGACAGACAGACAGACAGACAGACAGACAGACAGACAGACAGACAGACAGACAGGTCGATAGATGCGTCCGTACCTCACGATACCGATCACGACACCCCCCCCCCCCCACTCGCCCCCGACCCAGGTACTACCTCAACATCGACATGTTCGGGAAGGACCTGTCGCAGGTGCGCCGGCAGTACCTGGCCCACCTGCGCCGCCACACGGCCGGCCTGCAGGGCAGCGTCATGTGCCAGCTGTTCCTGGAGCCCGCCCTCTGGGCGCCCATGGTGGAGCTGTGCAGGAGCGTGCTGCGGGTGGAGCTGGTGAAGGAGTACACGGATCAGTGCGTGGTGGAGAGCGACGTGGTGTAGCCCCGCCCCCGGGCAGCCCAGCGCCCCGCCCCCTGGGGGGAGGGGGGGGCAGGAGGAGGAGCCAAAAGTGAGCGGAGAAATGTACAAAGAAGAAGACGACGGCGGAGAGAGAGGAGAGGAGGAAAAGTGTTTTCCGATTTAACGGATTCATGGATTCCACGACGCAGGAGAAGATTTAACGAGATATGCATTCTTTTTTTTTTTGAAATCCTTTTTGAGCGATGAGAAGGTGGATAGCGATACGAGCGAAACAAACAAAGAACGACAAACGTTGCTGTTGAAAGGGGGGAGGGAGGACAATGTGTCAAGGCTTCGTTAGACTCATGAGAGGGCTTTAATTAACTAACTACTAACGAGCGTCGCATCACACAACGCTGCTGTCCAGCGCTCTAACATACGTGACTTCAAAAAGCTTTCTCTGATTAGTTTTTACGTTGGTGTCCTAATCCTACTCGTCATTAACAATAGTATCGATGCAGCAATCGTTCTGAAGAGTCAGCTGGGCGTGGGTACAATGTCCTGCGTCATCGTGTTTTCTGTGGTTGTTAATATTAAGTGTTAAAATATAGCTTATTAAGTCTGCACAACTCTTAAGGCACTTTATGACAGACCATACAGACAGCTCGTTACACACCTGAAAATCAAAAACTGGACAAGCTTTGACTCGATGAGAGAAGTAAATATTGTTGTCACTCTTGATTTGACCAAAATCACCCTGATGAAAATCATTACTACAGTTTCCGGAAAATCTCCCCGAATGTAACCATGAACAAAGTGTGACTAGAAGCCAACCGTTCTGTTTCCACCCTGGCTCATCGTAGGTTAAGTTTGACACGTCTCCTCTTTAAATACTTACTACTGTATCTAGAACGTCTCTTTAAGTTATTTCATTTAAATGCTGCAGTGAGAGAAGATGGTTTAATATATTCCACACAGCTGGCGCTGTGAGAGAGTTAGTATTCTCAGCCAACTAGTGTAGATCGCTTAAAGCTTTGGAACAAACGTCGTTAAAGTGCTTTTTCGAAAAATTAACCTCATCCAACAATGTGCATAACGATTTAAATGTCCTTTTTCATACGTTTAACAATTATTTAGTTTTCGTTAGTGTTACAAATGTCCTCTGTGGTTTTTATCGTGCGACAAGAAGAGGAAGTCGTTTTTTAAAGCAGTTCACCTTTTTGGCGAACATTCCCCCAACGTACTGAGATTGCTGAGCATGGACACAAGATCCTATTGGCTCAGAATAACACGAAGCAGTGCCCTGATTGGAGCGTCTCCACCAGAACCAGAACCCAGGAAGCCCGTATTTCTCGGAAGCCTTATGTCACGACCCTCGGACCGGGGCCTACTACGTTGCCATAATAAAAATAACAGAGGCCCCACTGCTAGAGAGCGACAGAGCGGCTGGCGTCTGTACCTCCGCACCTCATCGTCGTAATGCACCCGCTGGGGCACGAAACCAGCCCAACGCGGACTGAATGGGCTCCAAAATGTATTTTGACGCTGCAAGCTTTCCTTTCGTTAGTCGCTCAATCTAAAAGTAGAAGCGTGAGCACTTCTCTGTGGAGTTCTGATCGCGCCGCCCACAACGTTTGAAGAGAAAGACCTGAATTAATTACCCGACTCTCCGCACCGCTCGGGAGGAGAATTTTTAATCAAAAGTTCTGAATTAGGTCGGTGATATTTGGTCCTGTCGGAGGCAAACAAACACCAACTCTGGAAGGAAGGACGACTTTGAAGACTAGAGAAAAGCTATTTTTTAAGCACGATCAGCGGTCAGTCAGCGTTTTTCACCGAGGATATATACTTGCTCTTTCTACATTTTTATTTTTCGACTGAAAAAAGGAGAATCTGGACAGGTTGCAGCTTTTGTTTGAGAAGAAGACGAAGACGAAGATTGAGGAGAGGAAGATGAAAGCCACACTACTTAATTGGAAAGTACATCCCTACCACTCGGTTTCTCATTCTCTCTCTCTCTCTCCCCCTCTGTCTCTCACATTTACACACACACACACACACACACACACACACACACACACACACACACACACACACACACACACACACACACACACACACACACACACACACACACACACACACTAATAGTTCAATCAAAAAGGAGTCAACCTTTTGTAAAGGAAGCTGGCCATTTTCACCATCAGCCAACCTCCCGTGTTCTGATTCTGCTGATTAGTTACTTTCATCTTTTACGGTTGTGTAATATGCAATATCTTGTCGGGCGCATAGATATTTTGAAGGTTTCCCTCATCGACGCCCTATGCAATATACCAGAAATCACTGGGGAAGAGATTGTCTGGAGTGAGTGTTGAACCAGGACGGGCTGTGGTGGGGTCATGGGGAGAAGTGGCCAGCTTTCTGCCATTCCGGTTAGAATGGGAAGGTATCCCGATTACCGTGTCCTATACGTGATGCTGTTTGCTAGAATTCCCCCCTGAACGAGAACACATGTTCCAAACACACAACCCACACCCCACAAACCCCCAGACACACACACCCTCACCCCCCACCAGGACTCAGACTTCAAACCTTGGATTCCATGTCTCTCACTTGTCTACCTTGTAAACAGGCGGTAAGATGTGTGTGTTTGTGTTTGTGTACTTTGTGCAACTTCTGTATGCATGAGCTACAAATGGCAGGTTGGGAGGAGGGTGACATGAGGAAAAAGAGGAAATGCTGTATTTATGTCTTTGGATATATGTCTGTGTTTTTCTTTTCTTTGAATGTAGCTGCAGGCGATGAGGGGTTTTAAGGAACGAATCGTTTCAACAACATATATATAAATATATATATAAACCGTATCACCAAAGGTCCTGCGGCTCAGATCTGAGCGCTTTGATTCGATCTCGTCCCATCCGTCTGTAAACGACACCAAATATACCGGAGCCGTCCGCGTTTCCTAAAGCGTTTGGCATTGGTTTCAATCCCCCGCCCAGACAACACAAACAGATCTATGGCTCTTCAACGGCAGCGCGCCGAAAGAAAGTGATATTCACTTTGTTTATGCAAGTGATCATCATCACGATGCCAATACTTAGATTGGCCAGCTGGCCACCTCGACCCCGTGACCTCAGCAGCCGGTGTCCTTCGAGGGCTGGGTGACCCTGACCCCTGGAAGACGGCTGTAAACGGGGTGTTGAGGGAGCAGGGCACGAGCAGCGCCACAGACGGTTATCGCCGACACGGTTCAACCGTACGTTTTATTTTCATCTGTGAAGCTCCTGATTGGTCCCTCTGATTCTGCGATGCCTCGCGGTCATTCCAGGTGTTTCTGGTCACCTACTGCTGTAACGTCCAGCAGCTATTGGCTGGGAGGGATTGGGGGGGTCCCAGCGGATAGTTGCTGGTCAAATGAGGACTTGTGCTCTAGTGCAAAACCCTGAGAAAGGTTTTCTTTTGGCTTGTTGTATTTTACATGTTCTTTTTCGTTTTTCCATCCACTCTTCATATATAGACACACACACACACACACACACACACACACACACACACACACACACACACACACACACACACACACACACACACGCACGCACGCACGCACGTGTCATGGGCTCTGCGATCATTTGCCGCGGTAATCGAAGGAGGCAAACTCGAGAATTACCACTTTGAGGATTAGATCTTCAACCTGGGTTCCCTGAAAGGTTTACTCCACCACCAGTCAACACCTGACTCCCAGTGATACTCCCTATCCCCCAGTCTATACGGCAACACGAATCGGAGCAGGGCGGAGAGTATGTCATTCACATGTCGCTCCAGTCAGTTAACGTGAGGTTATCCGTTTATACATGGGAGAAAGTGATGAATTATCAACCAATGATCACATGTCAGACGAGGTATTTTGTCCCGGTTTGTCCACTCAAGTGTGTGTGTTTTGACCGGTTCTTCAGACCACGTGCATGCATGCGTGTGTTTGTTTGGGTTGGCTTGGTGGGCTGTGATGGTGTGGATGAGGTTTACAGAGGGGGGGGGGGGGGGTGACGGTTGTTATAGTGCATAGCGCAGTGTGTACAGACGACTGTGGGAGCTATTTTTCCCCCCAATGAATGAGTGAACGGTTCATGTTGTGGAAGACAAAGAGACACTGGAGGGAAGACCAGGACAGACAGAGAGCGAGAGCGAGAGCGAGAGAGAGAGAGAGGGAATGAGAGAGACAGGGAGGGAGATACAGAGAGAGAGAGAGAGAGACATGGAGGGACAGACTGCGAGCTAGAGAAAGGGAGAGAGGGAGAGAGAATTAGTGAAAGGAATGTGTGGTCAGTCCAGCCGGGCTTACGTTGCATAGTCAAAATGTTTAGGAGCTATCCGGGCATAGAGAGATGTGATTGATCCCCAGACAGCGCCTCACTCGCTGCCTTGCAAAAGAAACACCTTACACACACAAGAACACACACAAGAACCCACGCGCACACACTCACAAGAACACAAAACACTGCAGAACACACAACACACAGAGCACACCATTCATCAGTTACTTCACACTCAATGTTTGTTTTTTATTTTCCTTTTTTTTTAAGCTATTGTTTAGAATTAATTTATTTTGGGGTCACAATGTCTACTATCTATGTTATCCGAACACAAGGGAGGATGTCAGACAAAACTTGAAGCTGTGTCAAATCACTGTATCGTTTACTATGTCCCTTGAAATGTTTATTTTCACAAAATTGGAATTTTTGATATGAAATACCCTTGATAAAGAAACCGTGTGATCGACCACAGAGTACAAGGTCCGGCGGAAAACCGAGCACTGACCTCCCTCAATGAGCACTGCGCCCAAAACGCAGCCTACCGCCATCCCATTCCCCGATTGGCTCCAATTCCAGTCAATCAGGAAATAAATAAAAGCAGTTGTAATACCCCCGAGTCACCAGAGGAGGTGCTGTTCCCAGTTAACATTTTGGTGTTCGGTTCTCTCCAGCCAACCTTGTCCGCTTGTAGTCCACTGCTGTTCTGTGCCGTTTTATTTTCTACTGCCTGCTGTCGATGTTGTCCCCGTGTGAGGGTGTATGCGGCCGCACGCAACCAGGTCGACACGTGCATGGGTGGCACCTCTGTAGTGTTGCTATGGACCCCCTAGCAACCCCCGTCTCAGTAGCGGTCTGATGTATATATGTACATGTATAGTTTATGACTCCCGGCGGTTCCTAAGTTCAATGCGAACCATCAATGTCGAGGCAACATCGTCTCCATATTTAGGACCTATAGGATCCATATGCACTTTAAAAAGAAATAACGACGAAAAACAAAACCATCAGATTCCGAACGCTGACCTGCGGTTGCGTGCGCGATGCCCATGCACACAAACACACCCTGGGAATCCACTGTATGTTTCGTTCTCTGCACCCCGGGCTGTCTGCAGACGTGGTCCCCGAGTGGGGGTCTCCTGGGGTGAGTCAGGGGGGTCTGATGTTCCACCGAGGCCAAAGACTTCTGCCTTCAGACGTCACAGCTTTTTAAACCAACGCATTGACTGCGTCCGCCCCCCCCCCCTTGCAGGCAGACCCACGGCCAAGCTGTCTGTCTGGTGGTCGTCATTACTGGAGAACTACCCAGAGTGCAACAGGGTATGTGTCGTTGGGTGCGTAACGCCGGCCGCCCAGAGATTGGAGGCCACGCCCCCTGATCGGACCGCCACACGTTGTTCCCCCTTATGGCCGGCTTAACTGGCTGTGTCTGATTGGACGTTGTATCTTTTAAACAGCCAATCACGCGCAGCCTCAGGATGGGTCTGCTGGAAGCACCCCCAGGTACCCCCTAAAGGGCACATACCTCGTTGACCTCCGGGGAACTCTGGTCATGGCGATGATTGAAAGCTTCACTGGCCAGCCCTCAGTGGATGGTCGACCCCTCTGCTCTTCCTCGGTCCTAGCAGCGATTCAGAGGCCTGCTTTGGATCGCCTTTCAATTCGAGACGCTTATTTGACATCTTGGGTCCTTTTTATAACATATTTTTTCATGGTAGAGGAGCATGCGCGTGTGATGCTGCTCCAGGCGACCAGACGGCCGTGCTCTGAGCCAGAGGGCGTATTGTCATTTAATGTTGCTGGGGTCACGTGAAACGCCACCGTTTGATCATGCTGCATTCAAGACAGTTCATAACTCGCTAAAAGGCCTAACCTGAAAAAAAGATGGAATGGTTTCCTCCCCCCCCTGCTCAAACTGAACCTTTATCTTTGAAAGCGGCGTCGATGGCACAGAGAGGAAGTGGGGGGGTAGCCGAGGGCGATGAGGATGTGTTGGCGGTGGTTTTCACCTGGCCCTGGCAGTGCTTCATCGGATCACAGCTGCTGGCTTCCAGTCGCGAGACCTCCTCACTAGAACCCGGGCGAGACGGAGCTCGTGCTACCGGCCTATTCCAAATCCTATTCCACTGGAAATTACATTTCAGATGGGGCTAGTGTGATGTCACCAGTTGTGAAAGTGTTGGGTCCCGAACACACATGCTACGCTACATGCTACGCTACATGCTACGCTACATGCTAATGAAGATCTATGGCCAACAGTTCCCCCTGACTTCGGCAGACTAATAATATAGAATATAAGTTTGTTCACGAATCCAGGCTTACCGCCCTTTCAGTGAGGTCTTGGACTGTAAACCAAGCTGTGCGTCTGTCGAGGGGTTAAATGCATTAATGATGGCATTTAAAGCCATTTGGTTTTTAACTGAAAAAAATGTCATATTTTTACGTAATATTTTGATAGGTTTTTATTTTTTGTTTTTATGACATACCCTACCCGCCCGCTTATTCTCAAGCGGACCATGTGAAGGGGACACAAAAGAGGAGTTCCAATATACAGTATACGGGATATACAATATTTTGTTACTTTTTAATTTATTATGTTTTCCTAAACGGAAGAACACAAATGGCAATTGTTTTAAGAGAGATGCAAAACTATTTTAAATACAATAATAACTTTTTAAACGAAACCTGGCGATCTGCGAGAGGTCTATATGATGTGTTCTCATTGTGTCCGTCTCTTAGAGCCGTCTCCCCCATGAGAGGGGGGAGGTCTCGGGGGTGGGAGGGGAGAGGAGGGGGGGGGGGTGGACTGGTGGTGGTGGGGGCTCTGTGATGGGGGAGGGGGCCTCTTCAGATTTGTTTGTGGCTAGGTTTACATTGAGCACGAAGTACCGAACTTAAAGAAACACACAGTGACGTCTCGGAGGGGTTTCCTCAGGGACCAACAGGGGCGCAGCTACAGGGAGGTTTGGGGGTTTTGGTAAAAGGAGTTGTATTTGAATACCATACTTAGGATTTTGGAAACGTACAAATAACATTCCAGTATTTAAATGAGACAGAGTTAGAACAGGATTAAGGAAACAGGATTATATAATCTTAATGAAACTGGTATTATTCAGGAAAGTATATTGCCCACCTTTTCTTTAATCTTTTCATTTGAAAAAAATAGATTTGGATCTAAGAGATTTAGATGCAAATTCTAAAAAGCACACCCAAAACTGAAACTTTACCCTAGACAATTCCTTAACTGAACTGGAGATCAGATGGTATAAAACATGAAACTACTTTTAAGTACCAACTTATGAATTCCTTAATATATGCAAAGTAACATTTTATAAAATAGGCTACTAGTCTAGACTTCCAGGCCACACATTAAGGGGTGGTAGATGTGTGTGTGTGTTGATGGGATATGGGAAGGAAGGGTGTTATGTAGAAGGGATCATCAGACGAACACAGAATGAGTTTCAGAGTAAACCTAGCCACAAAGGCCTAATATGGAAATACATTATTTTTAAAACTGTACAATATTTTAACTGCTGGGTAAAAGGCTTGTATTATATAACATTTTTAATTTTTAGTTTTTATTTTTGTTTGTTTGCTTGCATTATATACCCCTGTTAGAGTCGTAACTTGTATTTGTGTGCATTTTTACATATAACTTCATATTTATACCCTTTCTTGGTCGGCTGGTTGAGCCCTATAGCTGTTTTTCATAGAGAACCCTTTCAACAAAGAGACATAGAGAGCTTTCTATGTGTATTATGCAGTATATACAATATACATATTTGTGACATTGTCGAAATTGCGAAAAAGCAGCAACGCAAACTCGGAATTTGTGTGTTTGTTGTAGATTATCTGTGGCGTAGGTTTCTCTTGTGAATATCCGTATCCAAGACCATTTTAGCTACGATGTGTTTGTGACTGTCATAACCATTATATAGACTAACCAACTTTGACTCGGCGGGTTTGAACTAGTAGTATAGAATACAACTTGTTAGAACAGAGGAGAGAGAGAGAGAATTAACACTTCCTGGAATTTTCCAGACTTTATTGTGGATTGCTGATTTTTATTTTTAATTTCTAACGTTTTATCAGATGTTTGGACATTCTTTCTCTTTTTTTTTTAGGTGTCTTAAAAACTCGTAATCTTAAAAAAAGGAACAAAGAAATGCATGCCTGATTGTTAGAGTCTCAGTAGCAACAACGGCTAGCTTTGTGTTTTTCTTCCGATTTACAACGACAAAAAGAGCAAAACAAAACCAAGATAATAAACATGGGGTGGAGAGATGTGTGTGTTTTACAGAGGGACAAACAAACGCAGCTCATCTTTCTCATGCACACACACACACACACACACACACACACACACACACACACACACACACACACACACACACACACACACACACACACACACACACAGGGATCCAACCAAACACATGGTATGCAATCAATGTTTCCAATTGGCTTAAATCAGTGACTTCAGGCACTGAATTGATCCAATCTGAAAAAGTGATGGCATACCCTTTGTTTAACTAGATCTGTGGTTCTGTTGGACTTTGTTTTGATAGGATACAAGTTGAACATGGTTTTACAACACCCCATCCCAGGTTTCGTCCACACCTTCACCACCTTCTGATGTTTCATATTGCGGACATCCCCAATGAAGCGATCATAAGCACCAATACATCAATGTATTCCTCTCCGTTATGTATTACCGGTGTAAAGATCAGACCACAGACCTTACGGTTGATCCGTAGACTTGATGTTCACAACAATCCCCGTGCTGTCCTGTCTATTTGGCTGCTGTCACATATGTAGAGGATCATCATGTTAATTAATCAGATATAAGTGTACAGGGAGATTTTATTGTATGGGGCTCAGTTATATGTATAAATTTGTTCGCTTTGATTGACTCTTCAGTCTCCTACACCAAAGTGAGTGTTCTCAGACTGATGTAGAAAACATATTGTGGCTTTGGGACATTTCATTGGGAGATCAAACAATCGAAAGAACAGAATCACACTTTACAGTAAGACGCGTACTTATTTAAACCAGACGTCATGGAGAGCCATCCTGATCAGAATCCACTTCCATCCACCCATGCGTGTGTTTGATTGTGTTTTGGGCCTTGGTTTTGTGTTCCAGGTTCTCGTCTGTCAGTTACTAAAGGTTACCAGAGATTAAGAGGGCAAAGGACACCAGGACACGATGACGGCAAACGGTCGTGTAGAAACCCACAAACATCTGGTCCTACTTTAATGATTAACATTATTCCCCGACCGCAGAGAGCAGCACATTAAACAACACAACATGCAGTCCACACCGCACAGCACAGGGTACTTAAGCCAGTGTCCACACCCACGGAACCGTTCACACACGGAGGGAAGCCCATGCTGACAGGGGCCCGTGGGTAGGGTCAATCAGACACGGACGATAGACTGATAATCAATTGAATGATCAATAACAACAGACGAGGGACGAACCGCTTCAGAGAGTACATGCTCCAGCTTTGGATTGACCTGCCATGTCCACACACACACACACACACACACTCACACACACACGGGGTTGGTCAAATGCAAAACTGTGTCTTTGCTTTCTAACCCGGGGTCTTTGGGCAAGGCATCAGCATGAGCCCACCCGCAGGCCGCAGCAGGGGGGCGCGTTCCCCGTGCAGCGTGTGTGTGTCGGGGTACGGGCGGTGACGTCTGCAGGGGTTAATGAGTCTCCAGAGATGGGGTGTTTGATTGGTGCCCTTATGTCCTATTGGCTGACAAAGGCAGTCAGGCTTATTTAACCAGGCCGTGGTTCTATATGCGGCGGCGTCGATGGCTTGTAGGAGCAGACATCAGGGGGTAGTCGTGTTGGGAACGTGTATTTACACGTTTCAGATGAGCGATGGACTCCTGTGAGATATTACTGTTGGGTCAATTCAGCTAGCATGTGTTGAGCCAAAGTGTTTGAAGATGGAATGACGACTGGACGGGTGTGTGATTGGAGGGTCTGATTATTTAATTTTATTCAGTGGCCGTTGGACCACCATCGTTTCAAAGGACAACGTCCGATTCACCCCAATGCAACAGTGGCCCATTATGAACAGGTTGGGGTATTCAAACGGTGTATGTGTTTTTACAGATAACCTCTGATGGGTTTGTTTAAGTTATTATGTGGTGCATATCCTTTAACTGTAGTCTCGTCGTAGGTTTGTATAAAGTAGTTTAGTGAGACAAACATGGAGGCCGGGTGGTCTAGTAGGTGTAACCGTTGACTCTGCAGCTGAATTGTGTGAACCTTGAGCAACAGAATTTAACAATCTAAAACTGTGTTCATTGCCCCTCACTGTGAGTTTAAACAGTACAGAGGCGGCCATAATATATGCGCTGAATGGATGCATTGCGGCAAAAACATCTATTCACCCAGGTTACAGCCTCAAACAGTTATTTTGTTTTATATTTATGGATAAAACTAGGCCAGTGTATAAACTACACTGGCCCAGAAACATGAGGCGCACACTTCAAATAAAACACACAAATACACACACACACACACGTGACAAAAATAGATTTCACAGCTTAACATGAAGAGGAAATCATTATATATATATAAATATATATAATGATGTCATCTTCATGTTAAGCTGTGAAATGTTATTTTTGTCACATGGCCTTGACAAGTGTGCTGTCGCATTTTGGATAGAGCAGAGTAGTGGGGACTTCTGAACACACAGAGTCACATTCGTACTGAAGTAAAATAACTAAACACATGAACGTCCTTCTCCACTGACCCCAGTGGTTGTTAGGATGAGGTGAGTGAATGGGGGTGCTGTCTCTGGACTGCATTAGACAGGAGAACGTCCTACTTTCACCTCATTCCTTGATCGAATCCTTTAGGATGGTGACAGAAAGAAAACGAAAGCGTGAGAATTATTATTCAGGGGAACGGAGGCGGGAAGTGAGATTTAGAAATAGCCTGGTTAAGACCTGACAGAACCACCGTGTTGAGATATCCAACCCTATCTTAGCAGGTCTGAGACCTGCTGCCGTCCCCACTAACAAGCCCACATCTCAGAACTCTTTGTATTTCCCATTCCAACAGCGGTACACATCCGGTGGTAAGTGTGTTCAGGGAATGCAAAACAACTAAACTAAGGAGGACAAAATACATTTGTTTAAAAGTACATGATTGAAAAAACTTTATAATATTATTTTGAACAATCTATGAACAGAACCAGAACAAAACCAGGAATCAGGATATTTTCTACAGAAGAGAAATGCATTCACTTAAGAAGCAAAATGTTGCACTGCAATTAAAAAGAGAATTATCTTGAATTCAACAAAAGATTTGTAACAAAAATCAAGCAGAATAATTTTCACAGGAAACTCAAATACAAGTTAATGCAGAACTCTTTCGTAGTTCTCCATGAAAGCCACTACGTAAAGTACACTTCGAAAACCAAATGCAAATCTCTTCCCACACCACCTACACACACACACACACACACACACACACACACACACACACACACACACACACACACACACACACACACACACACACACACACACACTATACACACACCAGATGGCCAGCATAGTTAACAAAAGATCCATAGTTTAAAATGACATTAAAATCCTTTCAGAAGATTGCACGAGGCTGCAGTCGTGATTCCAGAAACAGACGAAAGCTTTTGTTTCAGCCTTGAATAAAATAATAAATATAAATATAAAATCAACACTCTGTTTGTGTCTTCATTTTCTACTCTCTTGTCAACGCACGCACACATACACAGACCACCGCTACACACACGCCTCAGCTGTATGGCCCTACACACACACACACACACACACACACGTTACCGTGTGTGTGTGGAGCCAGGGTCCATGTATGGTGTCCGTGCAGACGGGACGTTTGTGTCCCGGACGCAGAGCCTGTATGTCTGAGTACGTCCCTCACTGTGGGATGCCAATGAGGAGGGACACATCTTTGGGATTATTCTATATTTGTAGATGTAGATGAATCGATGTAAAGAGAGGGATATAAAGGGGGAGATTGAGGATAGATGGACAGACGGAAAGTCTGTTTATCGCTAGATGGTCAGACAGACATAGATGGACAGAAAGATAGATTGACAGACAGACAGAGGAAGACTACTGAATTGTGCCAGCAGGCAGGATAAGCATCACTTTCACCCACCCACCCACCCACACACCCACACACCCACACACACACACACACACACACACACACACACACACACACACACACACAATCAATTGAGGCCCTAGCCTACGCCATAAAGGAAATTTATGATCTTGACGGGGACGACACACACACACACACACACACACTCCTTTCAACAGCTCCTCCCCCTGACCCCCCCCCCTCCCCAGCCCCATTCTGCGCCACGGAGGTCAAGGGTCAAATCATGATTTAACGACGGGACAGTGTCTGTCTGTCTGTCTGTCTGTCTGTCTGTCTGTCTGTCTGTCTGTCTGTTGAAGTGTCCTCTACAACTTCTGACAAACATCGAGATGTCGCACCTCATAAAAATGAATTCTGTAATTGAGGCTATATTTTTGCAGGGCTGTGATGACCGTGTGTGACAGCTCGCAGTCCGAGCTTAAAATTCCTCGTTAAAAGAAGCCGACCCGACACAAAAGGTTCTGTTGCTGTCCCCCGTGCCCCCTGCTGAGTGGTCTGACCCGTTTGTCCCAGCAGATCATCAGAGAGACGGATGTGATGTTAAAGATGTCTCCTCCAGAAAATACAAAAAAAATAAAAATAAAAAAAACAGACTGTAAATACACTAGAGAAGAGTCCGTTTGCACGGAGAAACAAAACCAATCTTCAAGTCTGAACTCCCCTGACGGTTCATCAGTCCTCCGCACATCCTCCTCCAACACCAGCACCCCTTTGAGCGGCCGCTGCCTTGCCTACAGAACCCCTTCATGGAGGTCATCAGAGCCATGACCTCCATTGCTCTCACACCAGATGGAGGGAGAGAGGAGGAGGAGGAGGTGAGGAACACGTCATAAATATGTATACATATATATAAATATGAGAGAGAGAGAGAGAGAGAGAGAGAGAGAGAGAGAGAGAGAGAGAGAGAGAGAGAGAGAGAGAGAGAGAGAGAGAGAGAGAGAGGTAATGCGTGTGGGACACCGCGCAGGCAAACGATCCAAAGCGCACAAGATTGCACTGGACGTGGAAAGAGACACTGCGATTCAAATGCAAAGCGGCTTACATGACAACAGACAAGATCCATAAGAAACACAACAGCAGTGGGTCGTGACTCCACATTCCGATAGCGCAAATAACTGCGGGCACGAAACAAGCGACGCAGGAGGAACCCGCGCTCTGGCGACCCCTACAGGAGAGGACGGGTAGTATACCAAAAACCAAATGGAAAAACCCCACCACGGTTGCATGGACAACCAAGGGCAGGGGTGTAGGCATGACACCAAGGGCAGAATGAAAGGAGGAGGCCCGCGTGAGGACACAGGATGAAGCCTCTCTGTGTGTGTGTGTGTGTGTGTGTGTGTGTGTGTGTGTGTGTGTGTGTGTGTGTGTGTGTGTGTGTGTGTGTGTGTGTGTGTGTGTGTGTGTGTGTGTGTGTTAAGGCCAACAACGGAAACTTACGTAACATTCACACACAAATGCTGTCGCTAACTGTCACCCTTTGACAGGATGACACACAAACACACGCACACGCACGCACACACGTGTGCGCACACACACACACACACACACACACACACACACACACACACACACACACACACACACACACACACACACACACACAGTGTTAGATGAATGATTTTGGGTCTACAAGTAAGTGATTTATAGGGTTTAGCGGTTTATATAACCACCTGCAAATGAGTTATAACCGAAAATAAAATTGCATTCCTACAAAGGGAAGCTCTTTGTAAAATGGATTAGTGATATAGCAGCCTGACACCAACAACTGTTTAACTTTAAATACGGACATTTTTATCTGGGATTATCTTTGACATGAATCCAATATTTTCATAAGACTTATTTGAATCTTCCTAAATGTCTCAGTGAGGTATATTACTGGTTCCTTGGATACCAACCGCATCCATTGTATAAATACGCAGTTCGTTCACCTTACCGCTAGATGGCGCCTTCTGCTCGTTTTCTGCCTCAAGCTCAACCGATGGATGGCATTGGGAACCGTCTTCTTCCAAAGATTCCAAAACAGGCAATCTTTACGGATATTATCCACATATGCTACATCATTTTATGATTAATAGACTTCTTTCATTGTTTGATTAATCAGTATTAATCACATAAGTCTTGGTCTATATCGTCATATTTATAGCAGGTGAACAGAAGCGTCTCTTGACGGGTGTAATTGGCTCCGGCTCGCCTGCAAACCATAATTAACCCAATGAGCTCCACCTGAGCTTTGCTGTTGCACTCTGAAGGCCCGCGGGAATCACTAATAACCTGTTTCACTCTTCTCTCTGTTGCCCTAAAGTGTACCCAGTATTTATAATGCATTATTTTGGAGATAAAACTGCTAACTCGAAACGCGAAAGCCAGCCCCCGTTTAAGGAGGGTCAGAGCTCGGCTACTGATTGGTTAAGCAGGGTCAGAGCTTGGCTCCTGATTGGTTAAATACATCATAATGTGATGATGATTTAAACAAGTTATCAACATGCATTTTAAGACTCCTCGGTTCCATAAATATTATTATACGTTCAGCATGGTGAACGTATATTTACATGACTAGTTGGGTCCGTACTGGTGCACATAAAACATAATGTTGTGAGCTCCAGCTGTGCTGGTCATACTGGGAGAAGCGTCTGTCAGGTCCACCTCTGCCCGGTGACGGACCCCATCTCCCCGGTTCACCCCCCCCACCTCTGGGGGTTGCCATGGCGAGGGACCGTCTGACTCTGGCCACGTCACTTCCCCGAGACGATGATTATAATCTGCCGCAGCGCAGAACTGCCAGCGGTGGAGGAGGAGGAGGAGGAGGAGGAGGAGAACACGTGCACGCTCGCACACACACACACAGACACGCAATCACGCATGCACGCGCACACGTGCACATGCGCACGCATGCACTGCACACACATAAAGGCACACATTGACGCACACACACAATCAAAGGCATGCGCGCGCACACACACACACACACACACACACACACACACTACACCAACTCTCAAAGTCACTCACACAAACACACACACACACACACTAATTTTATTACGCTACGTATTATTCAGTTATACGCCACTTTTCCTTGCATGAATTTCACTTTCAGAAGTCAGAAAATATGTATAAAATGCCTCTGCTTACTTCTCTGTGTTCGCCCTGTTTGGCTAACTATGGCACAAGCTGTCTCTGGTGATCAGGAACAACACACAAATATAATATCCCTATGTCTTTCATTCTCCTTCTCTCTTTCGCTATATGTGTGTTATGTTTTTTGTCCACAAGGTGGCGCCAGAGTCGTTTGTGTTGAAGAATCCAAACAGGTTGTTGATGTTGGACGCTGTGTGTCCTCCCATCACACGCATGTATCCACACATTTGTATGTTCACTGTTAGACAAAACACAAACACAACACAATAGGTCTCAGCACGGCCGATGCGTCGTGTCATTGTCCTCATTTGCTACGGATAAGTGGTAAGTGTAAGTGCTTACATTCTGTAAGAGTCTTAGAAGAAGACCCTTACAGGAAGCCTCGTTAGTCATGAGCCAGTCATGAATTTCCCACTTCCCGCGTGTTGCTGCATTAATAAAGTCTGAAACCGGAACTGTGCATTAGGAAGTCCGGGAGCACTCTGAGAGTGTGACGGGATCTGTGTGTGAGGTCATCGTTTTCCCCCAAACAACAGGGAGCGACTTTCGAGAAAAGCCAGGCTGCTGATGCCACAGCACGTCTAAAGTGTTGAGGTATCACTGTATTAAGGGATTATGGGAACCCCTTCAAACAGAGAGAGAGAGAGAGAGAGAGAGAGAGAGAGAGAGAGAGAGAGAGAGAGAGAGAGAGAGAGAGAGAGGGAGAGAGAGAGAGAGAGAGAGAGAATGCTTGCTTGCAAATATGTGGGCGATTTGTCTGCATGGTAAATCCTTCAGCCTACTGTGTGTGTGTGTGTGTGTGTGTGTGTGTGTGTGTGTGTGTGTGTGTGTGTGTGTGTGTGTGTGTGTGTGTGTGTGTGTGTGTGTGTGTGTGTGTGACAGAGATACCGACTGTGACGCACAAACTGGCTGCAGCGGTGAGTCATCCAGTCCCCTCCCACACACACACTCTCCCCCAGGATTGTGCGACCCCTCCCTCCCTCCCTCCCTCCCTTTCCCTCCCTCCCTCCCCTACCTCCCTCTCTCTCTCTCCCTCCCTCTCTCCCCTACCTCCCTCTCTCTCCCTCCCTCCCCTTTCTCTCCTCCTCCCTTCCCCATCCCTCTCTCCCCCTCCCTCCCTCCCTCCCCCATCCCTCTCTCTCCCTCCCCATCCCTCCCATCCCTCTCTCTCTCTCCCCCCCTCCCTCCTTCCCTCCCTCTCTCCCTCCTGTGTTTTTCTGCTGTTCCTCCCCTGCGTCTCCTCTAATCACCTCCCCTCCTCCCCCCTCTCCCCCCTCCCCCTCAGTTCCCAGCACAGAGGACGTTACAGTAAAAGTAAAAAGAGATCAAACAAAATCCCGTTTATCGGTTATTAACCGATCATTACGGACGACTTTTCCCTCCTCTGACATCTTGTTTACAGCGGCGGCGGGGGAGACTCCTTCTCTGCTCATCGCCAGGCGCTGCCGCCCACCTCGGCGCCATGGCAACAACAACAACACCCGCTTCCAGCCGCCTCTCGACCTCGCCGTGTCAACATGTGTGCGAACCTTCAGCGTCTCCCGTGCGCGCAGCTCAAGACCGCGCTGCGCCGCGGCTATCGGACAGGGAGGTTGTCGTTCTCTGATGTTGCTGCACACTGTATTAACCATGGATGTATAAGGTGGACTA
>NC_082398.1:957723-975223 GCF_031168955.1 Gadus macrocephalus
TATATAATAACTATAGGAACATTGGACCTGCTGTTAAACTCTCTTCTCTGTGTTACTGACTCTGTGTCCACGTTACTTTGAAGAACATGTTATGAATTCCTTTTCATGTTGCCTTCATGCAACTGCAGTCCAGTGCACTTAAACACACCCTCCCCTGCAGTGCCCTCAGACCCTTCAGAAGTCACAGAAAAGGCTCTACATAAAGTACTGGGTTCGTAGGAGCAAGGCAACAGGAAGGAGGGATTGAGGAACATGTACGACCAACTACGTGAGTCTGTCTAGTGATCACTGCGTCTCTGTCACTGTTGCTTTGGATCATTTCCTCCAGCGCATGTTGAATTACCCTGTTGTGAGGGGCTCCTTCTCTTTTTAATTCACCCGGTAGCCATCTTGTTTCCGTCTTGATGCTAATGCTAGTTGGTTGCTAGCATCATGCCGCCCTTTCTCCTTCTCCGTCGGCCTGCACACAGTTCATGCGCACACACATGAACAAGGTTCATGTGTGCGGCCGTGTTCTTAGTCAGATGACCTCTGAACCCAGCTCCACTCTCTGACTGATGGGGTCTCATCCCCCCCCGGGTAGAGAGAGTGTCAGGAGGACATCGAGTTCTGTGCCTCTTTACAGTCATTCCAAACTGGTCCCTCTCTCTCTCACACCTCCACGCCAACCCCATTAACGCCCACCAGCACACACCTGCACACACACACACACCTGCACGCACACACACCTGCACGCACACACACACACACGCATGCATGCACGCGCGCGCACATAAGAAGCATGCACACACAGAACCAGATACACGCACACACAGTCACACACACTCACGCACACATAAGAAGCATGCACACGCGCACGCGCACACACACACACACACACACACACACACACACACACACACACACACACACACACACACACACACACACACACAGAGACAATAAAAGCCTTCTTTATTGTTGGCCGGCGGGCCGCAGTGCAGTGGGTGACTCATGCTAAACGAAGCACTCACAGCGCGCTCTGGACGAGGAGGAGGCACCGGCCCCCCTCTCCCCCCAGGGGCCTGCCCCCCTCCCCCCACGGGCCGGGACCCCAGGGGCCGTGGCTGGAGCCCCCGCGTCTCTGTATGGTCTCACATGTCCTTTCAGTCATTATGTATGTGTAGATTTCCTCCCCGTCGTTTTAATTATTTTTTTTTATTCAATTATGTCTTTCTTTATTCCTTTTTGCATGAATTACATTTTCATTTCCCTTCTCTTTGTCCTCTGGCTGTGCTGCGGGGATGAATAAAGTACTTACTAACTAAACTAAGTGACTGCCGCAGGTAAAGGCTGTCCAACAACACCACCTCACGCCCAGACCCCCTCTGGCACCAGAGGTGCTGAGCTCCAACCAGACCGGATCCATAAAGGGAGAACACACTGAAAGATAAGAACTCCTTCTCCCACAGTTCCACGCGTTAACCACTCCCTTGCACGCTTGTTTCCCTCAATGCACAACGTGCATCTCCCGATCACAGGGTTACTTCATGCTTCAGGGTTCCAAACCCTTTTGGTGCGCCTTCATCGCGTCACTACAGCACCAAGGCCCTGAGCTTATCACTGCATGAGCAAACTGCCCCTTTTTCCTCTGTTTACAATCGGAAGCCAATGAGAACTCCCAACACTACGCCCATATACGAGTGTCTCGTCACTCCAGCACCGAATCCCGTTCTCGTCGGAGGGGGGGGGGGGGGGGGGGGGGGGGGGGGGGGGAGTGGGGGAGGAATTACAATTTTGCTCGCAGGCGATGTTGCGCTGCATATGTTGAAAACCCCGTCAGAGCTAATTACAGACCGGGGCCCAAACGATGCTCCCTCCATGGTCCTGGAAATAGACGGAGAGCGAGATGGGAGGACACCAACGCCAAGCGATGACACACACACACACATTCACACACACACACACGACGGACCAGCTCACAGTAATAACATCACACAGGCCGCCTACGCACACGAGGAAACACCAGGGCCAGATCAGCTGCTTAGAGCAGGACGGGAGCTCCTGCAAGAGCTTCTCTGGAGAGGGATAGTCTTTATTAAGACAGTGATCCCAGTGGAACCAGTGGAACCAGTGATCCTAGTGGAACCAGTGATCCTAGTGGAACCAGTGATCCTAGTTGAACCAGTGGAACCAGTGATCCCAGTGGACCGGATTTTGTGTTTGGGTACTTTACAAGGAGGAAAAAAAATACATATAAATTAAATAAATGTGGAGCTTCAGTCCGACTGAGGAGGAGAGATGAGGAGGAGGAGGAGGAGGAGAGATGGGGAGAGGAGGAGGAGGAGGAGAGGAGGAGAGGAGAGATGAGGAGAAGAGAGGAGGAGAGGAGAGATGAGGAGAGGAGGAGGAGAGATGAGGAGGAGGAGGAGAGGAGGAGGAGAGAGGAGGAGACGAGAGATGGGGAGAGAAGGAGAGGAGAGATGAGGAGGAGGAGGAGAGGAGGAGGAGAGAGGAGGAGACGAGAGATGGGGAGAGAAGGAGAGGAGAGATGAGGAGGAGGAGGAGAGGAGAGATGAGGAAGAGGAAGAGGAGGAGGAGAAGAGGAGAGGAGGAGGTGGAGGGGGGAGGAGGAGGAGAGGAGGAGAGGAGGAGGTGGAGGGGGAGGAGGAGGAGGAGAGGAGGAGGAAAGGAGGAGACGAGAGATGGGGAGAGAAGGAGAGGAGGAGGAGGAGGAGGAGAGGAGAGATGAGGAGAGGAGAGATGAGGAGGTGGAGGAGGAGGCGAGATGAGGAGGAGAGAAGGAGGACTTGAAGGAGGAGATTATGATGATGATGATGATGATGAGGAGGTGTAAGAGGAGAAGGATACGAGGAGGATGAGGAAGAGGAGGAGGGGGAGGAGGAGATGAAGAGGCGGGTGGACAGGGAGGTGTGGAGAGGGTGGGAGCAGCCATCCAGCCATCCCCCCGCAGTCTCTGAGCCCAGTCAGAGGGGGGCAGCATGGTGTGGTGATGATGGGGGGATAGCCAGATCATCGCCATGACGACTGTTGGCCAGGGTAAATGATCAACAGCAGCAATTTGATGGGAGGGGCGATGGTGGGAGCTATCTACTGAAACCCTCACGGAAACAACTCATGTCATCTTTGTGTCTCGGAGCCCTGAGCCACAACGTCATCGACGTGTGACGAGAGACGCCAAAGAACATGGACGGCGAACCACGGCAGACAGAGAGAAGGCATCACCTGTCCAGAAATGGCCGAAACAGGCGAGCTGCCACACTGGGAGAGTCCTGATCTCCACTGGGGTGCAGAGTCAGTCACCGCCTCATAAACCCTCACAGAGACACGCAGTGGCCGAGGGGGAGACGCTAGGCTATGTTGCTGCCTCAACGTTTGTCTCCCTCTTTTATTCCCTCCCTCTCTCTCATTTCTGCCCACGCAGAACCCCCCCCTCCCCCATTTTCATTCACCCAGCGTCCGTTCATTCATCACCGTGTGCACTGCAGCGTGTCTGCTCGGTATGGGAGGGGGGGGGGGGGGTCCCCCCCTCCCACTCCCCCACCCACGCACGCAGGCAGGCGGGCGAGCGAAAAAAAAAAGGAAAAAGCAATCTTATCAATGAACAGCAGCCCTCCCGCCTACGTCAATGGGCCGCGCTGATGAAAGGCGTCACGTGGTCGGGAGGGCGGAGGTATAAGATGCCGTCACGCGCTGCCGTGGACCTGAAGACACACACAGGATGCTCAGAGGAGCGCGTGTTCCGCACGACGTGAAGCCTAAACCACGCACACACACACACATTCAGACTAACTGTACTGGAGTGAAGACGCTGAAAGCAGCAGTCCTTACTGGTTTTGAGAAGGACAACTGGGCACTTTCTGAGGAGCGCCGGTCGAGTCCCTCACAAGTAAGTACCGACTATCTGACTAATTTTGAGAACTAGGATGTTTATTATGGCACATGTTCAACTTTTACTGTACTTAACCGAGCGCCGTCTCTAAAACGGCCGGTTATTGCATTTCAAAGAACCATGAAAGCACTTTTTACTGTTTTTTTTTTTTTTTTTACAGCGCGCCCGTGTGCGCTGGTGTGTGCGTGCGTTTGAAATGCGCGTGGGTGCGTGTGCGTGTGTGTGCATCTCCTCTCTGTGAGACGTAGGTCCACAGTCGTGATGTGCATCATTATCTTAATCTGCACCCCCCCTCATCAGCATCATGAGGCCACGCCCCTCCAGGCGTCTATTGTCCTCTGGAGTGAAGCGCGTGCAGACACGCATCTGTGTTTTTTTATGCACATTATCCAAACGCAAGTTTCTGCAACTTTCCATCAGTTTCCATCCAACAATGAGAAATAGCAACAAAAGCGACCGTCATTGATCTCAAGGGGAGCGGGCAGATGTCAGATGTGTCTGCTTCTTGGTCTTCAGTGGCGGATTAGACTAATCCGCTTTGGTGGTAAAATCAACCGTGACCTGAACCGGATCAACGAACAGATTCTAATAAAATAACCAAGAGGGACAAAGTCACAGACTGGACAGAACAACTTACTTATTTTCAGTCGCCGTTAAAGTCGTTTAAACGAATCCATCAAATCTATTTTTACGCACCAGCTGATGAACACAGTGACGGGTTCAGACACCAAACAGGTCGTGACGTCAGTCCTGAGCCGTTCCCTTAACGGAGAATCCACAAAAAACATGAATGGACCCCCTGTCTCATTTGTGTTTGACGAAATAATTCACATAATAAATCAATTAAGTCCTTTCAGTTAAATTGAAAGAAAAAAAAAATGGCAATACGTTGAATCTAAACCTCTAGGTAGACACACCGAATCAGCGCATATTCAACATTTTATTGCCAAATACATGCAACCAACAGCAACAGGTAAAGATCATTACAATCGTTATTTAGGGCTTCGATGACGTGCGCTCCAGGGCGCATTTCTCATTGGCTGCGCACCCCCCCCCCCCCCTCCCCTCCCCTTGCCGCGCATAGCGCAGAAAATGCGCAGCAACAGCTCCCCCAGATTGAGCCTACTCACAAAGAAACTCAACACAAATTGACTGATGATATTTTGGCACCGGGAATCGACTTGTCTCTGAAAGCAGGACTTGGAACGTGCTGTGGTAAACCGATTTGAAGAAGTCCATAGAAGAATTTTTTTTAACTTTAAATGTGCCTCGCTTAATAATGAAGTCATGATTATTTTTTTCTGTTATCTAATGTTCTACATTAACAGAACTCTTCTTCTCTCCTCTGCCTCTCTCAGGAGTCATTCTCCGCACTGACCTCCAACCGTCCCGGGTGTGGTCCGTTCCGAGCGGCCATGTACCGTCACCGTGGGGCCCCAGGGGCCCTCGCCCTCCTCCTTCCTCCTGACGGGAGCCTGCCTCCCGTCGCTCTGCGCCCCCAGCCCCGTCCCCCCGCCCCCCCCCCCGCCGTGGGCTCCCTGCAGACCCCCGAGGTTCCCTGGAGGGCCCCCGCGCTCGTACCCGGGGCCCGGCGGGGCGGGGCCGACGAAGTGGAGGGGGCCCGAGATGAGGAAGGGGAGGAGGAGGAGCTCTTCAAGGACGTGGATCCCAAGACGCTGGCGGCGGTCCTGCTGGAGGCGCTGAACAAGCCGCAGACCGCGAGGGGAGCGTGGGAGGAGGAGGAGGAGGTCCGACCGAGGCCCGGGGGAGAGGAAGAGGAGGAGCGCGACGAGGGGGCCGATGCGACCACCGACGACCCCAAAGAGCCGGCGGTCCGAGCAGCGGAGAGCCGGGAGCGGGACCGGGAGCGGGAGCAGCCGGAGCTGGAGCTTGTGATGGCGGCCGCCGCCCTGCAGGGCCGCGAGGAGCGGGAGCGCCAGGAAGAGCGGGAACGCCAGGAGAAGCGGGAGGAAGAGGAGCGGCTCACGGAGAAGGTGACGAGCCGCACCGTGAGCCAGGTGGTCCCGGTGAAACCCGCCCCGCCGCCCGGCGTCGCGGGGAAGGAGCCGACGGGGGTCAAAGGTCAGGGCTCCGCCCCCGCCGCGCCCGGCGACCTCGATGGGGAGCCGCGGAACGAGGAGGAGGAGGAGGAGCAGCTGAACGCAGAGGAGCTGAAGAACCTGGAGGCCATGATGAAGGAGTTCCCCAGCCTGGGCGCCGCCAGCAAGCGTGACGACGGGGAGCGGGAGGGGCGGGGCTCCAACGACGTCCTGCCGCGGCACAAGGCCCAAGGCCCGCCGCGCGGCAGGGAGAAGCTGCGCTGGCAGGAGGAGACGCAGAAGGGCCTGGGCTTCCCCTCGTTCCGCGGCGGCAACTTCATGGACGAGTTCGAGACGGCGCCACACCCGGCGCCTTCGCCCGACACCGACGACATGATGGAGGACGAGGGCGAGGGCGGCGACGAAGAGGGGGAGGAGGAAGAGGGGGAGGACCTGAGCCCCGAGGAGGAGGAGGCCCAGGCCAAGGCGGAGCAGGAGGAGGTGCGCCGGCAGGCGGCCGAGGTGCAGAGGGCCAAGGTGGAGGAGGAGAAGCTGGCCGACATCGCCTCCGACATGCTCCTGCAGTACATGGTCAAGCAGAACGGCGGCAAGAGGAAGTACCGGGAGCAGGGCAGGAAGCACCCCTCGCTGCTGAACACGGCCGAGGACAAGCGGTCCAACGAGGTCCAGGAGGCGGACGAGGAGGACGACGACATTGACCCCCAGACCATCGACAAGCTGATCGAGATCTCCAGCAAGCTGCACCTCCCCGCCGACGACGTGGTGGACATCATCAACGACGTGGAGAAGAAGAAGAAGAAGGAGCTCCCGTCGCAGATGTCCCCCTGGCTCCGCCCCTCCTCCTCGCTCGCCTCCTCATCCGCCAAAGGGATGTCGGCGTCGCCCATCAATCAAATCAACTATCTGTCGCCGAAGCAGTCCGCCCAGGCGGTCAATCCTTTGAAGACATGGTTCTCAGAGAACCCAGGAAGCAAGTTAGCGTTGACCAATCAGGACCCTTGGCGCAAACCTATGAAGCCCCAGCCGTCCAACTTGGACATCTTCCCCCAACTCCAAACGTCCCTTTCGTCAAACAAAGGATTCATCGCCAAACCCCAAAGGACCTTTTGGGGCAGCTACCCCCCCTACACGGCCTACCCTGGCCCTTACCAGAAGACCCCCTACAGAGGGTACTACCCCGTTTACCTCGCGTCTCCGCCCAAACCCAAACCCCGCCACTACCTCCCCAACGCCTACCCGTACACCTTCAGCAACCCCCGGGGGACCCCGCCCCGCTACGACTACGACTTCACGCCCAGGCGCCACTACCACAGCTGGGTCCAGCCGCGCCTGAGGACGCCACCCGCGTCCGTCCAGAGGTCCTACTACCAGAACTACCTCCTCCCCGCGTACCTGCAGACATTCCAGCGGAACGCCAACCCCCGCAGCCCCTCGCGGACCGCCGGACGCCTGGCGCCCCCTCCCCGCACGCGCTTCTACTACCCGCCCGCACCCGTGGTCGGCAGGGAGGCTCGCCGCGGTGACCAGGCGGACGATGGTAACTATGACGATGTCGATGTGCAGCAGTTGCTCGCTCGACGGCTGAGGAAGTTCCAGTGAAGAGGCGACGGCGGTGGAGCGGTCGGAGAGAGGCGCTAAAGCACATTGAAGAGGAGGCGGAGCCGGGACCCGTGGACGTGTTCGCTCAGTACCCGGAGAGGGGAAGGGGAACGAGGGTTTCTGAAGGCAGGAGCGCTGTGGCGGAGGCTGAGGTACAGATTCGGACGGTTCTTGTGTCGGTACTCGAGGCCTGAGGCGCCGTTCTCTTAAACCACGTTTGTATATTGAAAAAAGACTAGAAACGGCAGACGCACGCGTCGTCGATTCCGTCGACGGAATCGGATCGCTCAGCGACCGTGATGTCGGCCGACGATTCTTTTCGTTCTACCTTTCGGGGAACGGTGCGGAACACCAAGAGAGCCGACGAATGTTCGGAGATTAACGTGTTTCAGCTTCAACCGATTGAGAGGGGGGGGACATTTGGAAGGTATTTTTCGTGGTGTATTTTCACTTGTTCCATGACGGCTCTTTGTAGGCAGCGAGATGCATTCCACCCAGAGGGCCGTGAGAGCCCTTCAGAGCACCACACTGATCATGTAACGCCGCAACCCTGAAGTGATGACTCATGCTTCTGCATAACCTTATTGCCTTGTTGCTATGGTGCCATACCCCGATTTAAACCGTACTGGGGGTGTTACCCGTTTTATTTATTTCGTGAGACGGTTATTCAATTTTGGCACCGTTCGAGAGGTCTTTGAGAGACTAAATCAACAATCTGTTAGACCCATTGGAGACGAGTCAATAGAAGGGAGGTAGGAGCAAGCTGGAGGGAGTGATAAGGGTTTGAATTTGACTCAGGTAATGCAAACCAAGGCAAGTCACATTTGAATGGTTGTTCCCCTTTTAAGTGCTATCGATTTATGAGTCTTTTTCCATGTTTTTGTAATATCTTATGATTTTTTTTCTACCAAACAGTTACAAAAATAGTATCCATTTCATACAAGTCTGTGGACAAATGAACGAGTTGTGTTCAAGACATTTGGTTAAGAAATGCCTTTTGTAATAGCTGGCCCTACCTCATTGGTATTCATGGGTTTTATACATCTCTTTTATTGAAGCACCGTGTTATCTGTAAACAAGAATCTACAAAGTAGAGGGAATATACATGAGTTTTAAAACCATACGGTAATGTTGAGATACTGTGCATTGTGATTTTAAAATGGATATACTGTAGGAGTTAAAAATGTAAACACTGCTACCATACGTTGATCATTTATACATTTGGCAAAAAAAAACCTGTACAAGGCTGTTGAGCTGTTAGTTTACCTTCTGTATCAGTATGGATTTGGTTTATTTGGAATAATTATGAATAATTCCTCATAAGATCCATCATTACTAACAAAATAAGATAGAAAATGAATTGCACCTTAGTTATTGTGGTAAAAATAGTGATACATGTGTATTGCCATCTTTAGAAAACATATCAAACCGCCAAAACAAAATCAAGGCATTGACAATCTTGCCCATTAAAAAGGTTGATTAAAAATAATTGTGAGTATTGAAATATATTGAAAATATTAAGATTGGAACAAGTGCCAGTTTGTGGTGTAATCTCAGTCCAAACTGCATTCAAGGGATGCTGAGGCAAGGGCTTGAAAGTAATGGCAAAATATCAGAAATATATCGGAATGATAACACAGAAAACATTCTGATATGATTAGTCAATAATTGTGCCTATTTGTTTGAGCAAAAAAAAGATAAATGGATTAGGAGAAAAAAGGAAAGGACATTATATTATTTGAAGTCATTTTCACATTGAAGACGTGAGGGGGAGGTTGGAGGTATTAATAATAAGGGCTTAGCAAAGAGAAAGCAGAGAAAGCAAAATGTCTGCATGTTAATATATACTTGCATCTCAAACGTGTTGCTTCTCTGAAGAAATATCAAAACAGAAAAATATAAAAAAATGAAATGATGTGACAAATGTGTTGAGTGTTGTACAAGGCAACTATTGTCCATGGTCTTAATGCTGTACTCGTTGTTCCTATAGTACAAACAAAATACTGAAAAACATGCGTCTGAAAATGCGCATGTTAATGACTAGTTTTGCTACACAGAAAGAATCAATAAAGTTCAATATTTTTTAATAAAACCGTCTGTTTCCTGTTCTTTCCTGACAAACCGCTACATGTATACATGCATAGACTAATAAAGCTGCGTTCAACACAAAGAAATACATCAACTAATCAATTCATTGTACGACCAGAGAAACCACTCCCTATTTGTGTGAAATGAATCACCGGGCGAGAGAGTTTGCCGGTCCATCGATGACGTCCGTAAGACCAGGGACATCGAGGACAAAATTGAGTCTCCCCTTCACCGAGGTGCTGTGTCTCTGATTATTATGAGCGGCACATGACGCCACATAAAAAAGGTCAATTAATCAAAGACGACTCTGTCCGCGGTGCTGCAACACGGCACCAGTGACTGTGTCACGAGGAGTCTGCATGTGAGAATGGGAACCGTTACTCACTGAGAATAGACTGATGATTCGTAGACCCTCTGACTGCCAGGTGTGCCGCGGTCTCCGCAGGGAAAGAGACCGAAGGCTGGCAACCAGATCATCCACACCTCTTCTAGCTCATCATCCCCTTTCGGCCATAAGACAAACTAAAGGTACTTCACTGAGGGTTTATCTTAACGTATCTTAAGATAAGGAGGAGAGGAACCTAGAATAATCTACTTCAGGTATCTCACACATCCCCCCCCGCCCTCTCGTTCCCAGTGATTCGGTCGTAGTGCCACCCTGCTCATTAATAACGACCACAGGGAGGGCCGGCGCCCTCTAACGACCAGACAGCCTGCAAGGTCACGGCCGCCCGGTGGGGGGGGGGCCGGGAGCCACATCCAGCTGTCACGCTACGGGCCGCCAGATGGCACCGCAGACCCCGCGCGGCGAGGGGGGGCAGGGAGGCTGCTTGATCCCCTTCTCGCCCGGGACTGGATGTGATCGCCTTAGATAAATGGTAAACGGGCTGCATTCATACAGAGCTTCCCTAGCCAGTGGCCACTCAAGGTGCTTTACAACACTGCCTCACCCATTCACCCATTCACCCCTTCATGCACACATGCACACACCGACGGCGGAGTCGCCACGCAGCCAGCTCGTCGGGAGCAGTTAGCGTGAGGCGTCTCGCTCAGGGACACCGCGGTACTCAGCGAGGTGGACCCAGGGATCGAACCAGCAACCTTCCGGTTACAAGTCTACCGGCTCTACCTCCCGAGCCACATTCTGCCCGAGAGAGAGAGAGAGAGAGAGAGAGAGAGAGAGAGAGAGAGAGAGAGAGAGAGAGAGAGAGAGAGAGAGAGAGAGAGAGAGAGAGAGAGGCCCAGGCGTGTCTCAGCTAGCCACCTCTCACCCTCCAATAGACTGCGAGTTAAACCCACTGCTGTTTGGACGGTCTATGTGAGCGCCAGGCCCTGCCGGACCCCGACCACCCACAGGGCACTCTGCCCGGTGGGTGGGGGCTGTAGCCCGGGAGAAAGCGAAGCCAAAGATACGTCTGAAGAGCCAAGAAGTTGACGTCAGACACTAAAGCATTGCAAGGTAAAAGATGGACAGATCGGGTGAGATGGACGTGGGAGTTGGAGAGGAAGACAATGAAGGGATTAAAGGAAATCTCAACCTGCAAATAAAGAAGTGGTGGTGGTGGAGGTGATGGTGTTGGTGGAGGCGGGGGTGGTGGAGGTTGAGGTGGTGGTGGTGGAGGTGGTGGTTGAGGAGGCGGAGGGCGTGATGGTGTAGGTGGAGGCAGTGGAGGTTGAGGTGGTGTTGGTGGAGGCAGTGGAGGTTGAGGTGGTGTTGGTGAAGGACGTGGAGGTGATGGTGGAGGTGGAGATGGTTGACGAGGTGGTGGGGCTGCTGGAGGTGGTGGTGTTGGTAGAGGTGAAGGTGGAGGTTGTTGACGCGGTGGTGGTGGTGGAGGAGGTGGATGGAGGTGGAGGGCGAGAGAGGTGAGGTGAGATGAAACGATGAAGTGGGTGAAGCTCCAGGGGTGGAGGGTGGGGGTGGGAGGGTGACGGAGTGGGTGATGGATGCGGCCAGGGCTGGTTTATGGAGAACTCTGTGATTCATGGAGTCACGTTGGGGGGGGGGGGGCAGAGTGGCTGGGTGAGTCATCCGCCAACATCACTGTGCACCACTGCAGACACGCTCCGACAGAAAGGACCCAGCTCTCATCTTGGATCTGAACATTCCTGGAAGAAATCCTCTCTCTTCACATTTGGGGATTCAATGTTAACATTCTCACCAGAGGGGGGGGGGGGGGGGGGGGGGGGGGGAGGAGAGAGAGAGCTCACATCGTTTCCACGCTGGTTACACTACTTCAGGTTAATGCTGCGAGTTATTTTTATACCGCACACGCACGCACACACGTTTATTCATCAAATAATGTCTCTAGCATATTGCAAACAAACACCAGATCCTACAATCATTTCTGGATTATTCCTTAATTCTCAGAAGCAGTTTCTGCAGCATCAGGACCAGGCAGAGGGGGGGGCGGGCCCATCTCTACCCCTAAATGAGGACACCGCCTCGGGCCTGGGCACGTCGTACTCGGGGCTGCATGACCGCATTACCATACATTATATGTACATGTATGCATGCAGCCAACCCCTGACTATTGCACTTAGCCATATTCGCCATGCACACACCTATATATATATATCTGTCTGTATCTAGATGCATTAAATTATAATTAAAAGGTATTCATGCATCGGACAAATGCCATATTTCTATTATGTCGTCGACTCTTATTTATGACACGCTATGGATTTTCCGGTTGGCCGGATCAATGGACGGCACCAGGAATCCCTTATTTGGGCATACGCGTTGACACTACAACGTCCGTGGGCTGCTGTTAGAGCGCCCCCTAATGGAAGCATTAAGCCCGAACCTCTGGATTCGAAGGAGAGGCGAGCGGCAGTGCGACAGCGGTTGGTGATGGATGAGATGTAAACCAGCAGAAGACAAGCACAGTGGGGTGCCCGCGATGATGGGCCAAGCCCCCCGCTGAGAAGAAGAGACGAGCCAGGGAAGTGAAGGAAGCTCCCATCCTCTCAGCGTCTTCACATCTGGTGTGACTCAGGTAGGCCTACAGTGAGACCACGTGGAGCACTGGAGACTCAGAGAGACCTTTGGGAGCATGTCTTCCTTCTGAAGTCGACCCTGGATTAGTGGAGACCAGCCCACGTCTAAAGTAATGAGTTACCAGACTATGAGATGGGTTCTTCCGTGAGGCCGCAGGGAACTGAACGAAAGGACTCTTAACCTAACTCGAGGGCCGTTCATGCGAGTCTGCTGCCATCTACTGGTAGTTGTGCATAGTAAAAAGTATTGTTTCAACCATTCAATTTAAGGTTTGAAACGTATATTCAGGGACAAAAGAGTGGTAGGCTGCAAATTGTAGATAACAGCATGTAAGCAGTCTTCCTTGAGTAGGCCTTCCTGTATTCTCTTTACACGCATGACTGCGTCCCCGCCCATCACTCCAATGTCATCGTCAAATTTGCGGATGACACTACAGTGATGGGTCTCATCTCCAACGGTGACGAGACAGCATACAGGGAGGAAGTCCAGAGGCTCACAGCCTGGTGTTCAGCTAATAACCTTTTGCTGAACGCCAGCAAAACCAAGGAGATGATATTTGACTGGAGCGCGACGAGAGGTGACCTCACCCCACTCCAGATAGACGGGGTCTGCGTGGAGAAGGTCTCCTCCTTCAAGTTTCTGGGGATGCAGGTCAGTAAGGACCTAACCTGGCACACCAACACGGTTGCGGTGGTCGGAAAAGCTCAGCAGAGGCTATTTTTTCTAAGACTGCTGAGGAAATGCCAGGTGGGGACAAAGCTGCTGCAGACCTTTTACCACTCTGCTGTTGAAAGTGTACTGGTGTATGGCATTACGGTGTGGTACGCAAACTGCACAGCCAAAGACAGGAAAACCCTGCAGGGGGTTATTAAGACGGCAGGAAAAATCATCGGCTGCCCCCTAACCTCCCTGGAGAACATTGCCACCTCCCGGGGGCTGAATAGGGCAAAAAGAATTATGAGTGACCCATCACACCCCGGCCATGGCTTCTTCCAACTCCTCCCTTCGGGTAGGAGATACAGGTCCCTTGGGAGCCGGACAAACAGGCTGAGGAATACCTTCTACCCCTGGGCAATTCGTCTACTTAACGCCTGACCCCCCCCCCCCCCCCCCCCAATGGACATGTGAAATCCTCTACCATATTTATTTATTTTAAAAAAAAAAAGACACTTATATGTTATGACTGCATATTTATATTTATTGTGCCTATTGCTGTTGTTTGTGTTTGTATTTTTGCACTGTTTTATTTTGCACTATGGGTAGTGAGCACCACCCCCAATTTCATTGTACAAGTTTGCACAATGACAATAAAGTATGAATCTACATCTACATTGAATCTACGTTCGTTCCAATGTCTGACCTTCATGTCTCTTCAACGTGGACGAGCCCAAACATGACCACGGGACACTTCACACTTCGTTTAAAACCGTATTTAATGTCAGTATAAATTTACATTCAAAGGTTGAGTCATGTTCGAGAGCTTCAGAGATTGTTAAGTCGTTGACCAGTGAGAAGTGAACACAACACAGGGTCGTTGCCCCAACACAACGAGCGATGGTCACTCAGCGATGGATTTGCTTTTCAATCAGGTTCACTTCACACTTCGTACTAGAGATGGATGTCGCCTTGCAAACTGAAAAAGGTGGCCAAAAAACAATTAATAATTTAGCATGAGCCTGTTGCCGCGACAGATCATAGGCTCATCTGTCCCGGTAACAGGATCAATTGATTAATTGGCTCATGGCTAATTAATAAATTGATCACGTGCTGAACCGGCGTTCAATATGGACCGTGTAAACCCTCAAAGAAGCTCATCCTTGAAACCCAGCTTTCCTAAACTCTCTCCCACTTTCTCTCTCCCCCAACTCTCTCTCCCCCCGCCACTCTCGGTCGGAGATGAATGAGAAAACAGTGCACTTGTATGGCCTGTAGTGCTTGTCCACACGGTCAGGAAAACCATTGAATGAATGAATGAATCCCGAGTCCCTCCTTCATGAGGTGAAGAGATCGACGGCCCAGCAGCAGACAGGAAGGGACACTATTAAAACAGTCGGTAAAACTAGTGGATCGAAATAAAGTTGTACCTATAAACCAAAGAAAGATAAAACATTGAAAATATGTTCAGGGTTAACACTTAAAATACATTAAGCATCCTACAAAGGCAACAATTACCAACATGTATGTCATAAACAAAGGAGGCGAAATAGTATTCACTGCATCCGAGTGTAAAGATTATCCCTTTTTAATTAGTCTTCCATGGCGTTACAAAAAGTAATGACAAAGCAAAGTTAACGATTACATAAAGACACTTGTTGTTTTAACACACACACACACACACACACACACACACACACACACACACACACACACACACACACACACACACACACACACACACACACACACACACACACACACTGGAAAGCAGATAACCAGGTAGAGTGCGCCAAATAAGGAAACCAATAGTAAATGATTATATAGAAAGGACCCCACATATTTTACATCTTCGTGTGAATGTCGCCCAACCTTTTCCCTATAGCGGTTGATGCATTTGCATACCGTGGTATCGACTTCTCCACAAGAAAACTGGAGTAAGAGTAATGAATTCTGCATCCTAAGAATTTACACTGCAACGCATTTTACATAAAAGTGATTCAAGATGTATGTTATTTTTCTCCCAAAGAGAATGTTTCCTCTCCAGTTATAAACTTGGTCGGTCCGTTGAATGATTGTCCCAGTAGGTAGAAGACAGCCAGAGTATAGCTCCCCCTACTGGCGGCTTGAGGTGTGGGACCGTCCAGTCAGGTGAAGTACGTTAAGCATCGAGCACTACGATTTTTTTTCACATTCTCACATGTGAAAAAAAAAGTTTCACATCGTCTGAGCGGTTGGACAAGGCAAGGCGGGAACAGTATGGTTAGTCCGTGACCTCCTGACACTACGAGACTGGTTTATCACCAGGGTGTAGCGACCAAAGGACACAGCTGATTGGCTGCCCAACGTGAAGATACGTCCGTTCAAAACTGACTCATTTCAAAATGCGCTGCAGATGTCATTTGGTAGAAAGTCCGCCGGCGTGTAGCCGCCACATTTCAAGGTCACGAGTTCACACTGAGCCCTTATTAAATTCTTGGAAACGGCCGCTTGACATTCAGAGCGCAGCGGGGGGGGGGGTGGAGCGACCGGCGGTCGGGGGCGAGGCTTTTGTCTCCGCGGTGAGCATTCCAGAGCGCAGGACCGCGGGATTGTCCCACACTTCCTGCTCCCCGTTGGGGGCGAGGACCCACGCTGCTCTGCCCGTCAGGACTAACTCCACGGGAGCGCGCAGTCAGACACTACTTTTATATATTGCACTACAATTCCTTTTCCCATGGTGGCCAGAGAGGCCGTTTCAGCAGGCCAAGCCACCGAGGCAAGAGTGTTTCTGCCACGGCGGCCTCCCTGCTGACCCACACCTCCTCCACGCCTGCGTTGTCCCAATGTTCTAGTTACACCTCAACACAATGCACCTTCTATAGACAGGATCGAAAACTGCGAAAAAAAACTCCACAAAAAGCACACACTGCGTCATGAAAACACACTCCTAAGAAACCCAGAAACCAAAATAACCTACGTAAGCAAAAATAAAACATGGATGCAAAGCAAGACATGATGATCGTTTTCTCGGTAATGTATATATTGAATAAGTACAGCTATAGCAATATATCATTGTCATTATTGCCCCTAAACTCCATTGTACATTATTGAAACTTTTAAAACACGATTAAAACATTATTGAGAGTACAATTTTGTGAATTCATTCAAGGATATATGTTCAAACAAAATTCAATTTTTCTAAAATCAGGAAATGGGTCGCATCCTGCGAGTAGCGCAAAGTGCGCTGAACACAACCACAAAAAGGGAAAGGTTCACAGCCCACTAGACCAACTGAGCTCAAGTCTCTGTGTGGTGAGCCAGTCGTACCTGCTCGGACACGCTGGGGAGAGATGGGATCTCCAACTCTCAACCTCAAAAGGTGTGTCCGAGAAAGGGGAGGGGCCGAGGTACGTGAGGTACGTCCTGGGTCCACTCCCATGACCGCGGGCAGTGAATGTCTACTGCTGCTCTCGCGTGGAAACAGTCGATTATTGATCTCCTTGCAGAGCGATAACCGGAACAATCTGCAATTAATCTAAGAGTGTCTCTACCAAACATGTCGTTATATGCAATTCGTATACACAGGCACAATAAATAGACATCGAGTGTATTTCAAAATAACTCGAAGTGTGATTACTATAATCCATGTATTTACTTGAAGATGCTGATGAGTGCATTGCGACTTCAAAAGTTAATGCAAAGGTTTGGTCACCACTTGCATACAATCACAAGCAGATAGAAAACCAATCACGCAACGGTTTGAGTCGCCCCGTTGGGAGACGGGTAATGGGGTGATGTCATCGTTCACTGGGGGTCAAAGACAGACCTGTCAATCACGGATTTGAATGTCAGTTCCTCTGTATTTATATCGTTGGTATAAAATAACGTTTAAACCTCACGGTTACCCGATACGGTTGGCTTTACATCCCATCGGACTGAGCCCAGCGAAACGAGACTTAAGTTTTGAAGAAGATTTAAGGAACGTTGATTTCAAGTAGTCGACAGGAGGTTCCTCGCTGTGGTAGCACTGGTATTAAGCAGAGACGGAGGTGAAGGGACTATAATACAGTCAGTACCCCTACAGTCGTGAGTTTGTTGACGTCCTTAAAGTTTAAAACTACGCTAGCCAGGTGCGGCTCTAGGAGACCAGATCCAGGAACCGTTTGAGAACCGGCCTTTAGTCGACTGAATCACGCCTGGGATGTACTTTAACCTTTTGAATCA
>NC_082398.1:977723-1097238 GCF_031168955.1 Gadus macrocephalus
CAGCTCCACGAAGCGGTGGATGACCTCCAGGGTGATGAGCTCGTTGTCCTGCTCCTCCACCGCACAGCAGAAGTACAGGCTGGCGTACCTGAGGAAGAGGAGGAAGAGGAGGAGGAGGAGGAGGAGGAACGCCTCGTTAGTGGAGGAACAGAGGCAGGTAAACCGCAGGACCCAATTAAACAATAATTGTCTTAATTGAAGAGAAGTTCCTTCTTCGTTAGAGGAGGGATGGGAACGAGGCTGGTGAATAAGGACCAATAGATGATTGCTCAATCAAGCAATAATTGCCATATTTCCACAACATGAATACAATGTCACACATTAAGTTTTTGTTTATTGGGTATCGGAAGCATAGAGCAGTGTTATAATCCCCTGTAGGCTGAGCATTTGTTAGCCCAAAAATATTTCTGTTTACTTGTTTTCCAGCCTCTGCAGAAAGTAATGAGCTCTGGATGAAAGCACAGTGTGTGTGTGTGTGTGTGTGTGTGTGTGTGTGTGTGTGTGTGTGTGTGTGTGTGTGTGTGTGTGTGTGTGTGTGTGTGTGTGTGTGTGTGTGTGTGTGTGTGTGTGTGTGTGTGTGTGTGTGTGTGTGTGTGTGTGTGTGTGTGTGTGTGTGTGTGTGTGTGTGCACACGGCGCACGCGCCACCCACTGATTGATGAGACTGCTGTGTGCTACAAGAAGCTGGCTCAAGAGTTGGTTTACACCAACAGATGCTTGCTTACCGATCCTTGATGTGTTCTGGGCAACATCCACACTTATGCACACACTGATGGGTTGATGAAGTGAAGTTAGAAAAGTCCCGTTTCTCACATTCTAGGGGACATAATTGTACGTTGAGATTCTTTGTTCTGAGCGGTCTTTGTCGCTAAACGCCATCTGTGACAATCCACGAGAATGCCGAGAGGCTGCCTATGACACAACAATGTGATGTTCACAGCCCTGGTAGCCAGAAAGGCAGGAGTGATAAGACACTGTTAAGACACTGTTACTCTGCTAAAAATAACGTCTGCAACCACATCCGCTGACATTGATGCAGAAGCTGTCGAGATGTAGCCACATTCAAGATTAAATTACTTTGCTCACTTTTGGATGTTAAACTCAGTGTTTGGTGCTTGCAGCAAGTATAATTTTTTTGGTAAATACTGACAAGTAGACTTCAAAGATGACTGAGATCAGATCTCATGCGAGGCTGACGCATTTTCCTTCAAACCAATCTTAAAATAACTTCTATAGCATGCGTTGATGATTTCGAGGATTGATCGTCATAAGGAGTAATCATTCAAATATAACACAAGTCTGATCAAAGTCTTTGCAGAGATCTAAACTGCCAGGTATGACCGGCCCGGTTTGAAAAGGACCTCCGATATTCTTCCAGCACACAAAACCAAAAGCAGAGCTGAAGAATCGCCACCCTGTCAGCCTGTGAACTCTAAACTCCACAGAGCTGAAGAACCGCCACCCTGTCAGCCTGTGAACTCTAAACTCCACAGAGCTGAAGAACCGCCACCCTGTCAGCCTGTGAACTCTAAACTCCACAGAGCTGAAGAACCGCCACCCTGTCAGCCTGTGAACTCTAAACTCCACAGAGCTGAAGAACCGCCACCCTGTCAGCCTGTGAACTCTAAACTCCACAGAGCTGAAGAACCGCCACCCTGTCAGCCTGTGAACTCTAAACTCCACAGAGCTGAAGAACCGCCACCCTGTCAGCCTGTGAACTCTAAACTCCACAGAGCTGAAGAACCGCCACCCTGTCAGCCTGTGAACTCTAAACTCCACTCGAGACTCGCCGTATCGGTTACATGACAGCGGGTTGTCACGGTAACCCCGTCGTCACTCTGTCCCCGCCTCGGTTCCTACGGTAGTCACGCCAACGGCGATACGCAGCGTTGTGTAAACACACCCCAGGGCTCCAACGCGGCCGAGAGGCATTCAGTACATGACCTACCAGCGCCGGAGACGTGTGGGTGATGACTATGATCAATCTGAACATCAGAGATATTGATCATCATGGATATTACATCCTAGGATTCTCTCCGCCGTTTTATTATCAGTAACAGTTTCGTCAGCCCGGGTGCGATTTCCATTTTAGTTTTTTACGACAATGAGAAAGGGCTTTACAAGGTTCCTCCACACAGAGAAGCAGAAGCTGATATCATCTTTTCAGGGGAAGCCACGAGGCCTATCTCGTTATGAGGCCGTCCTCGTTAACCGTGCATGAGGCTGCAGTTTGACAGTTTGCTTTGGTAAAACTTGAAAAACTAGCTTGCAAAGGCAAACGACTGACAGTTAAACACTGTTTTTGCCAGTGTTTTTTTTTTCTGTTAACAGCAGAAAGAAACATATGGCAGTGGGTTAGGAGACGGGAAATCATGACAGATTAACTCATCACTTTACTAAACATTGTTAATCTAAACTAAGACTAGATGAATACCATCTCCTCAAGTGCTTCTTTGTGAATTAATAACGCATAAACTCTGTCATCCTTTTACATTGAATTAAACTTTGCTAAATGAGTCACGATTCATTCCTCCCATAAAACATTTCGATAGCAACGGCAAACATCAGGAAGGCAGCGCTGACCCGTGATGTCACCGGGCCAGACGACGGGCCGTCGCACTGACCTCCGGCCGGTAAAGACATGACCGTCTTTAGTCATTTCTTCATAAAACAACTCACTCATTTGTTCGTGTAATCCGTCCAGATTCTGTTCACACGTTAAATGGAAATGTGGCGTCAATGTCTAGACTTAAGGATGACCTTGTGGGAGATATTCCCCTTGAAGGACATCCACCCTTTGGAAGGCGAGCGATGGCCCAGAATGCTGCCACCTGAAGTGGGACGTTCTCACACGCTCTGCTCCATGTGGGGCCTGTCCCACTAACCTTTATAGTATTTATAGGACAGACGGCGTCCTCTAAAAACACACCTAATTCCAAAACCAAATCATAACGCCAACTTTTCTCCAACATTCTCGCTATAAATCGTAAGGATAGTCCAGTTAACCTTTCAGTAAACAGCCATAGAAACTTCAATACAAATGTAAAGGTGTGAACGTCATCATTAATACAACGTAAACAGTAATGTAGGCGCTCGTAATAATCCCCTGAAAACACCACTAACACACCGGCTGGTGGCTGGTGGCAAACTTAATGTATTGTTGACCTGTTGTTGGCCTACTTCTACGACTCAAGTTCTGGAGTTGGGTGTTGGCGTTTGTTGGGCCCAAGCAGCCTCGTAATCTCCAACTGTTCTGTAGATCCACACACTCTGATGGGACTGCCTCTGGTTCCTTTACTTATCTCTGTTCCAGCGCTGCAACCTTAGAGCAGAGCCTCAGAGACTGGCCCAGACAACGTCTCACGGGTCGGAGTCACGACTGGTTCCTGTATTTTTTATTGCAGATAACGAGCGAGTTGAAGGCGAGCCGAGACCGAGAGAGAGCGAGAGAGACCCACCCCCAACAGACCCTCTTTAGAGAGAGACCCACCACTACAGACCTTAGAGAGAGACCCACCACTACAGACCTTAGAGAGAGACCCTCCACTACAGACCTTAGAGAGAGACCCTCCACTACAGACCTTAGAGAGAGACCCACCACTACAGACCTTAGAGAGAGACCCACCACTACAGACCTTAGAGAGAGACCCACCACTACAGACCTTAGAGAGAGACCCTCCACTACAGACCTTAGAGAGAGACCCACCACTACAGACCTTAGAGAGAGACCCACCACTACAGACCTTAGAGAGAGACCCTCCACTACAGACCTTAGAGAGAGACCCACCACTACAGACCTTAGAGAGAGACCCACCACTACAGACCTTAGAGAGACCCACCACTACAGACCTTAGAGAGAGACCCACCACTACAGACCTTAGAGAGAGACCCACCACTACAGACCTTAGAGAGAGACCCACCACTACAGACCTTAGAGAGAGACCCTCCACTACAGACCTTAGAGAGAGACCCTCCACTACAGACCTTAGAGAGAGACCCTCCACTACAGACCTTAGAGAGAGACCCACCACTACAGACCTTAGAGAGAGACCCACCACTACAGACCTTAGAGAGAGACCCTCCACTACAGACCTTAGAGAGAGACCCACCACTACAGACCTTAGAGAGAGACCCACCACTACAGACCTTAGAGAGAGACCCACCACTACAGACCTTAGAGAGAGACCCACCACTACAGACCTTAGAGAGAGACCCTCCACTACAGACCTTAGAGAGAGACCCTCCACTACAGACCTTAGAGAGAGACCCTCCACTACAGACCTTAGAGAGAGACCCTCCACTACAGACCTTAGAGAGAGACCCTCCACTACAGACCTTAGAGAGAGACCCACCACTACAGACCTTAGAGAGAGACCCTCCACTACAGACCTTAGAGAGAGACCCACCACTACAGACCTTAGAGAGAGACCCACCACTACAGACCTTAGAGAGAGACCCTCCACTACAGACCTTAGAGAGAGACCCTCCACTACAGACCTTAGAGAGAGACCCACCACTACAGACCTTAGAGAGAGACCCTCCACTACAGACCTTAGAGAGAGACCCACCACTACAGACCTTAGAGAGAGACCCACCACTACAGACCTTAGAGAGAGACCCACCACTACAGACCTTAGAGAGAGACCCTCCACTACAGACCTTAGAGAGAGACCCACCACTACAGACCTTAGAGAGAGACCCTCCACTACAGACCTTAGAGAGAGACCCTCCACTACAGACCTTAGAGAGAGACCCACCACTACAGACCTTAGAGAGAGACCCTCCACTACAGACCTTAGAGAGAGACCCTCCACTACAGACCTTAGAGAGAGACCCACCACTACAGACCTTAGAGAGAGACCCTCCACTACAGACCTTAGAGAGAGACCCTCCACTACAGACCTTAGAGAGAGACCCACCACTACAGACCTTAGAGAGAGACCCACCACTACAGACCTTAGAGAGAGACCCACCCCCAACAGACCCTCTTTAGAGAGAGACCCTCCACTACAGACCTTAGAGAGAGACCCACCACTACAGACCTTAGAGAGAGACCCTCCACTACAGACCTTAGAGAGAGACCCTCCACTACAGACCTTAGAGAGAGACCCACCACTACAGACCTTAGAGAGAGACCCTCCACTACAGACCTTAGAGAGAGACCCTCCACTACAGACCTTAGAGAGAGACCCACCTCTTGTAGACGATCTTCAGGTCCCTCCACTCGAGGAAGCTGCACATCTTGGGCTTGCGGGCTAGCACCACCTGCATCAGCTCCCGCACCATCTTCTTCTTGTCCCGCTCCGCCGTGGCCGTGTACCACTTCTGCAGGCGCAGCTTGCCCTGTCGGCTGAACAGCAGCATGAACCGCATCTGGGGACAGAACACCTGTTAACATCTGGACACCTGTGAACATCTGGGGACAGAACACCTGTTAACATCTGGACACCTGTGAACATCTGGGGACAGAACACCTATTAACATCTGGGGAGAGAACCCTTGTTAACATCTGGGGAGAGAACCCCTGTTAACATCAGGATCTTTTTTTTTCTTTCCCTACGGGGGTTTTGTACCTTGTTTATGCATAATAATTAAAAAATAAATATATAATGTTTCTTTATACATTGGTAGTCAAGGCGGGGCCCTATTGTTGCTAAGGCCTTAACCATAGAGTGCTGGGGGAAACACTGGTATAACATCTGGACCAATAGAACTCATGGTTAACGTCCGTGTAATACAAACGTAAAAAGCCCTTCTGTTTTGAGATGTCGTGGAGTATGAATAGTTTAAAATGCCTTGAATGAAGGGAGTTATAAATAGCTTGTGCATCCCATTCCTTCTACTAAATGATACATGTTAGACGTCTTCAAAACGCAGGATAATATAACTGTCAACCAGTAGTCCATCCCTTTTCAGATACTGTATCCGAAACCTTCCTGTAATATTACAAACCCAGTCCAAACATCGATAGGTGCACCTGTACATCACAGCCCCTCTTTTCACCCGACGCACTGAGGCTAACAATCCAACCCCTCACGGAACCAGGAGCGTGTGACCGACCCACGACCCAGAACCAGCTCCTGAATAAAGACCTGCTGTCTGGCACCACCACCACCACCACCACGCTACCGGCCCGCCCACCCGGGCCGACTGGGACCCAGTGGGAGGGGACAACTTTCTGGTAACCACAGAATTGGCAGGATGGCCAGGGGGGGGGGGGGGAGGAAGGAGTGGGTCCTGGCTGTGTCTGTCTCCTCAAATCTCACGGGAGAGCTGCCTTTGACAGGCTCTGCCCTTGAGAGGAGCAGCAGCAGGAGGAGAAGGAGGAGGAAGAGGAGGAGCAGGAAGAGGAGCAGGAGGAGGAAGAGGAGGGAGAGGAGGAGCAGGAGGAGGAGAGGGAAGAGGAGCAGGAGGAGAAGGGAGAGGAGGAGGAGGAGGGAGAGGAGGGAGAGGAGGAGAGGGAAGAGGAGCAGGAGGAGGAGGGAGAGGAGCAGGAGCAGCAGGAGAAGGAGCAGGAGGAGAAGGAGGAGGAGGAGGAGGAGAGGGAAGAGGAGCAGGAGGTAGAGGAGGAGGAGGAGGAGCAGCAGGAGGAGCAGCAGCAGGAGAAGGAGCAGGAGGAGGAGGGAAGGGGGACTTGAACAAACGGCAGGACCAGATTTAAGTGGGCGGTTGTTTCACCTTCTTTTCACCTCACTCGTCACACTTGTATAAAACTGATGAGAAACGAAGTACAGATTTAGCAATATGCAGAGCCTATGCACGCTGCCTTTATCCTCCCATCTGGGCACACAGGGCTGAGAGCCGCGGGTTAATGTCCGCTCAGTCTATTTGCTAAAACCCATTACCTTGGATTACATTTTTCAATTAAAGAGAGCACTCATGGAGTCATCACCCCGTGTTTTAGCCCCTGCTTACAGCCCCCGTTGCAACGCAGCCCAGCACACTGCAAATATTACAAATTGAGTTACGACGCTCATGATGTAATATTACATAACGGACCATCTCTGTTACATAAGGGCGTCTATATGTTTTACAGATAGAAGGAACCTTCTGGAGATCCAGGGCATGATAATGTAGAAGATACACATCGCTCAGTAGTACCTCACGATACCTACACAACCGCTCTCATTAATTTATTCATTTGATGAACCAGTTTGTATTCTGCGTGCGATGACCCTCACACCAGAACAATCCACCTCCCCTTAACCACTGCACTCGGTCGCCAAAACGGACGACAGACAAACTGCCTGCATCAGGTTCTGCCAGCCAGTCGGCTTTCTGCATCTTCCTCCTTCCTATTCTCAGCCTGAATCCTGGCAGCTCGCGAACTCTGTCTCACAGCATCTCAAGAAGTCTCAAGTGAGTCCCGAAATAACCTGAGTCTGCATGTGGACATGAGGGAACAGGAAGAGGAGGAGAGAGAGGAAGAGAAGGAGAGGGAGGAAGAGGACGAGAGAGAAGGGAGGAAGAGGACGGGAGAGAGGGAGGCAGTGATGGGAAGCAGCGATGAAAGCAGAGAAGGACAACGTGAGAGTAACATCAGGCTAGGAAACGTACCTCTATTATTTTAACAATCAGCCCTCTTCATAAGACTGGATCGAATTTAACACTTTGCACCTTTGTGGCATTTTGAAAAGGCGAACGTAATGGAAAGATGCAGAACTAAACTGTTCTTAGTCTAATTAAACACACATTAGACACTGATTGTTAAATCAAAATAATGTTGAGTCCAAATAATCATGAAAACCCGATAATCACAAGAGAAGCTGCTTCTGATATCTCAGGGTCATTTGCAACGACATAATGTACAACTGCATGTGCCAACTGCTGAGCAGCAGCCAAAAACGATTTCATATTGACAGTTTATACTGTCAACACTATAACCGAACACAAATTAAACCATCTAGCATTCAGTTTCTAGGATAGCATATTGAATTTTAAGTTATTAATGAGCGAGGTAAAATGTCGTTTTTCCAATTACACATTAAAATCGTGTATAGGTTTTATTATCTTTGCAATCAAAACACAAGGCAGTAAAGCTACAATGGACAATACACACACACACACACACACACACACACACACACACACACACACACACACACACACACACACACACACACATCACGGTGAACCATGTTGATTGAAGCTAATCTATACAGTAGAGGCCTATACATTTAAGAGGGACGCGTCAAGCGATCAGACAACACGTCAACTAAACACTCAAAACGTATTACTTACGAATGAGTCCGAGCCACGTTGGTCCTCGGAGGTTCACACAACAGATAGGAAAGTTTCGAGGTATTTGGTCGTCAACAAGTAGACTACTTTAATGAATCATTTATGAGCACATGGCCTGGGGAATAGCCAAGGGATTATTATATGTAGGCCTATCTGTAGGCAGTGTGCGTGTGAATTATGCAGCTATTTAGTCCAGCCTTCTTCAATAGCTCCCCACTGCTTTGTAATAGAAGTTGCATAACGTCAAGTATAATTTTAAAATGCCCTCAAGTCGGGCACCCCATGTCCTTCCACAGGCTGCACAAAGTAGTCCTCTAAGTTCCGATCAGACACACAGTGGGCGGTCCAACCTGCGTTCGGTCAACGTATCGACCACGCAAATCATTCCATGGATCGGATCTACTTTTAGGAAACGTTGTGTGCAGAATGCATGAATGAATGAATGTCTTTCCAACGCCGGTACTTAATGCACCCGTACGGCCAACTGGTTTTGGAAGTTATTCTGGAAAATGGCCGGTTACCATGCGCGCAAACACACACACACACACACACGTTGAGTGACGTCACCAGCAGCCAGGTAACGCGCAGCACAGGTGGACTCGTTTGAGCGCCTTCCCTCCTTCCTGAAACCCTACACCTTTAGCTTTAGCTCCCGGGCTAACGTCCGGGTGCAGCAGCTTCCCCTCCCGTGTAGCGAACCCTACTCACCATTCTCTCCCCGCCGCCGCGGTCCTCTTCCTCTCAGCCCGCCTCGCGCTCAGTCGATTGATACAAAGTGTCAGTGGGGGAGAGTGGGGGGGGGTCGACGGCTGGGGTCCGACGCGGGGGTCCCACGTTAACAGTCCATTGCCTTCCTCTGGGGTCCGACGGAGGCGCGCAGACACTGAGCAGCAGCGGCGGCATAAGCGGCAGAGTCGGCGTCAGCTGTCGAGGGCTCGTTCTGCACATGCGCACTGTGGTCCTGCCAACGTGGCGTCACCGTGTCATGAATATGCAGGAGATGCAACCTGCGCGGTCGCTTGAACTGTGGCCCACTTCGGATGAGAGTGGGATCCCTTCGACGCTTCAGTTTGTTTTAATGATGTGGTCGAGAAATGCTTTTGGACTTCCGGCGGCATATGGATGGCGAAACAGGCTGTGGCACTGTTGTTGCCATGAGCGACGGTAAAGGATGTGGTAACCATGGAAACCCCGAAGGTAAACTCTAGGGGTGGTCTTACAGTAAATCCGTTGTCCTCCTGGGCGGAACGAAGCTTTTTCAGAAAGTCTGCGCTCATTTGCATGTCGCGAATGCATAGTGTGTGTGTGTGTGTGTGTGTCCATCTATCTACACAAGAGGTCAGCATTCACCCCGGAGAGTCGCAGACACCTTTTGTAAAAATGTTGAGTTTAATAAATATATAAATACTTCAAAATAGAGCTGACACTTTGTATTAGTAAAAGCACTCATAAAAATATACGTGCGATTGACACTGTAAAATAAAAGAAATATGCACATAAACACAAGAGTAGCAGTAATTGATGCGAAAGTAGGCAGATTGTTCAGATTAAGACTTAAATCTAAGTGCACCCTGAGCTGCACTCTCATTTAAAGCGCAAACGTTTAATTATGTGTCTATTCCTTCATATAAATCCCTCGTTGCATTCATACTCACTACCTAAAATATAAAGTCAATCCATTTATTTAAAATAAAATCTCTTCGTAGTGTTTGTGTTGGGCTGAGACCCCTCATCATTCACTCTAACTAGACATCGTACAAGCAGAGGAGTTGATCGTATTGCAAAATATAAAAATAAACGATATGGTCAGGGTCAGTAGCAATGTTGCGGTGATGTGACCAGTTGGTTTCAGTGCTTCGGTCCCATGGCCATGCTGCTGCTGGTGGTGGTGTGTGCGGGGGGGGGGGGGGGGGGGGGGGGGGGGGGGGGGGGGGGGGGGGGGGGGGGGGGGGGGGAGAGGTCCTTTAGTACGGCTCTGGCTGGTTCACCTGGCCCATGAACAGAACGGCACCTGCAAGATGAAGGCCGTTTGGATTAGGAGGAGACATTCCTTGACAGGGTCCAACCTACCAGACACAGATTCATAGTCTGAACCATTACACCACGCCTCATGGAGGAGGGAGGGAGGGAGGGAGCTTAGGGAAAGCAGCTCATCTGATTGGCTCCTCACCTGTGGCCTTGTGCTGGATGAGGAAGAGGAAGGGCGTGTCCAGTGCGATCTCCTCCACACCCATACGAGAGAACATGATCGCTCCTACGTAGAGCGGACACAAACACAGAACGGTTAAAGTGTGTTTGTGTTGTGTTCATGCGTGCATGTTCATGCGTTTGTGTGCGTTCATGTTCATAATCCCTCCGGGTCCGAGTTTACCTGATGCTGCAGCCGCTTTGGTTCCCTCCTCGTTCACCTCGATCTTCACCCTCTGAAGAACCGCAGAGACAGACAGCCTCTCCTCAGCTGAAAGAAGAGAGAACCCAGGTTCAATATCCATCCCATAACGGTCGCCCTCACCACATTGGTGAGTGATAGCTTTAGACCACAGTTTCTGTTCCCTTTCCTTCAATACAGCTCGTACGAGAGTAGGAGTTATTATTTCACTTACTGGTGATGCGAGAGAAGTCCGCCGTTGCCAGGTTGAACATTTCTCCCAGGCCCATGTTGGTCAGAACAGCCTTCAGGTTCACCTCAGAGTCGATGGAGAACCTGAGGAAAACACTTGTTAATATCCACACCATCATCACGTCAGGAGCTCACTGCAGAGTCAGTCTGAAACCACGTTCAAGTGGTTTGTTTGATGAGCAGAGGTGGAGCCAGCAGGTTCAAACAGTCCCATCACTGTGGGACACATATTTGTATCTTGTGAGCAGCCTAGGATCTCAGCCCTTAATTAAGCCTCCTCAGATTAGAACCACACATTCAGCACCAACACATCATCAACCTAGCACCAACACCAACACATCATGAACCTAGCACGCAGACCAAGGAACAGCATTGTTTTTTGGCCTGGATTCGTGCATCTCCCCAATCTCCAGCTGGCTCTTTTCTAATATACAATTTTAATTACGTGCAATATTGATGAGACTGTATTGACTTTAAGTGTTTGTCCATTTTGTTGTTGGTCTACTGATCCGTCTGTTGACTAAGCTACTGGAATCCATCCATCTAAAGGATCCATCCATCTTAAGGATCCATCCATCTAAAGGATCCATCCATCTAAAGGATCCATCCATCTAAAGGATCCATCCATCTTAAGGATCCATCCATCTTAAGGATCCATCCATCTAAAGGATCCATCCATCTAAAGGATCCATCCATCTAAAGGATCCATCCATCTAAAGGATCCATCCATCTTAAGGATCCATCCATCTTAAGGATCCATCCATCTAAAGGATCCATCCATCTAAAGGATCCATCCATCTAAAGGATCCATCCATCTAAAGGTCCCCGGCCTCCAGCCCCAGAACAGCGGGGGTCTCAGAGCCGTGGGGGGTCTCAGAGCCGCGGGGGGTCTCAGAGCCGCGGGGGGTCTCAGAGCCGCGGGGGGTCTCAGCGCCGCGGGGGGGTCTCAGCGCCGCGGGGGGTCTCAGCGCCGCTCACCTGGGCAGGGCCAGCCTCCTCTTCACACTCCTCAGCTCGGCGCTCCACTGGCCGATCCTCTGGCTGCTCAGCTCGGCCGCCAGCGCGCCCACCGGCACGTCCGCCTCGAAGGGCTGCACCAGGAGCATGCTGAGAGCGTCGCCCTCGTAGGGCACCTCCACCACCAGGTACTCCAGGCCGTCCGACGACACAAACTCACCTGTGGGCCAAAGGGGGGGGGGGGGGGTTAAGGGTGAGCTCAGACGGAGGGAACCCCAAGAACTCCGCGACCGCTCACACCGTTTCCATGGAGCTAACGTCACGCGTTGGGATACTTTAGTAGGAGATGTATCAAGACATCACCGAGCTATGAGGCAACATGTGGCCTCGTCAATACAGAAGCTACATTCAGTACATTTAGTTTGATTAGTCTCATACTTGAGGGATTCGTGCTCAACAACTACAGATTGCCAATCGTTGATTATGGACCGCATTGCACTCCTGGCCATCCCTGGAAGGAGCGGTCCCCCATCTGGGGGGCTCGGGTCAGGGGGGGCTTCATAAACATATGGCCTTTTAAGCTCTTTGAGACTGTACCTGTGATCAAGAGAACCGGCCGTTAAGCTACATCCACCAGTCTCCGTGTTAAAGTTAGGCGGTGTGAGCCGCCCTCGACCCCTCGGACGCAGGGCTACCGAGGCCGGCCTACCGTAGCGGAGGCGGGCCTAAAAGAGGCGGGCCTAGGGGAGGTGGACCTATCATAGCGGGACCTAACGGAGGCAGAGCCTACCGTAGCGGAGGCGGGCCTAAGGGAGGCGTGCCTATCATAGAGAGAGGCGGGCCTAAGGGAGGCGGGCCTATCGTAGCGGGAGGCGGGCTTAAGGGAGGCGGAGCTATCGGAGGCGGAGCCTACCGTAGCGGAAGGCGGCGGTGAGCCTCATCATGGCCACGGGGACGCTGCTGCCGTTGGCGCAGTGGAACATCCTCTCCTGGGTCAGCTTGGGGTCAAAGGGCACCTTCCACAGCCCCCTGAAGTGCAGCGCGTTGAGCAGCACCAGACGCGTCTCGTCCGTCAGGGCGCCCGGCGCCAGGAACTGGGGGATCATACCTGGGGGGACGGAGGGACAACAGCGTAAGGGCTGACGTTCAAAAGAGGCCGAGAACGAAGACTAAAAGTTACTGCGGCCGTGTGCGTGAGCATTTCTTTATCAGGTGTGCGTGTACACCAAGTCGTCGATGAAATAAAAATTATAAAATCTTAAAAAAGAACCATCATGCACATGCTAGCTATGCAGCTAGCTCCATGCTAGCATGTAGCCATCATGGAGCTAGCATACATAAATGAAGTTCCCCGCCATAATGCATCAGCGTAGATTCAAAAGTACCATCATACACATGCTAGTTATGCAGCTGCAAAGCTAACATGTAGCTAGCATGTGTAAAAAAGGTTTCCCCCCCCCCCATAATGCATCAGTGGGATCGCCGCTGCCCCGTCAGTCTGTCCGTGCGTGACGTACCGGCGGTGCGGTCGGACACCCAGGCGTTGATGACGTCCGTGGCCTGCTCCGCGCGGCTGAAGTCCACCTGGTGCGGCGCCGTGCGGAACGCCTTCAGCAGCGCGCGGCGGAACCCCGCCTCCAGGCCCAGCAGGCGCTCCACCATCACGGCGCTGCTGGCCTCCAGCCCGCCCGCCGCCGAGAGGCTCTGCTGCTGCCGCCGCTGCTGCCGGCTCAGCCCGCGCTCTGGAGGGACGACACGACGTTAGCCTTGATTCACCCATTCCCCGTATGCAACACAGACAGCTAGGATGAGACGCTACGCAATGCTGTTTTTAAGGACGCACAACATACAATAAGTGTGTTTGAATATTAGCCTCATAGCATAATAGTTGGCCAGGTCATATTCTAAGGTTTATCTTGTGTTCAGCGAATAGTGTCAAATGTAACCGATGACTCAGGCAGACAGTGATTATGGAATGTAAAAAGCACTCTGATTGGCTTAGGATATAGCCAATGAGGCGCAGTGGATCGGCAGCGTTAGGCGGGCAGACTTGGGTTTGCCCTCACGACGGGCTCAAATACGACATAGGCAACTACGTATAAGGCAAACGATATCAAAACCAACGAGCTAATGTCCCGACCCTCTTGTCTCTGCTCTCGGCCGACGGCTTTACCTCCCTCACTATAAATGAAGTGTATTATTATTATTAATTACCTTGCAGAGAGAAGCCCATGGCGGAGCGCAGGGCCTTGCGAGTGGATCCCCCCGCTCCCAGCTGGACCATGCCCAGGAGGGTGGCCACCCCGTGGGGGGAGAAGGCCAGGTTCTCCCCCCGGGAGGCCGCAGCCCCGTCCGCCATCTGGGAGAAGACCCGCAGGCCGAAGTCCGTCTGTCTGTCCTGCAGGCTGCACAGCGCGGCCACGCAAAGGGACACCAGGAGGAAGGCACGCACGCAAAGCATTCTGGGTAGTGGAGGAGAAGTGACAGCTCTCAGTTTAGGACTCACACAGAGAACCAACACTTCTCTTTGAAGCAATCTGCTGAAACAATGAATGGTTGGTGTCGAATCAGACCGGTTTTAGCTCAGAATAAAATATGCTTTTTAACCACAAACTCAAATTTAATAACCGGATATAGTAACCAGCCACTGTGCGGTTATTAAAAACATCCCGAGCCATAGATTGTACTGGAAAGACTCAACAAGGCACCCATGCTGGCCGATGGAAACCCAGCCCGTGAGTCACTCGTGAGTCAGCCCAGGGCTTCCTCTGGAAAACCGTTAGTAGCAGGTAGCTGAGAGTCCACTGGGAGGGCGTTGGGACACACTGGTCTGTTGTGTAACCAGCCTCCCTCTCATTCGACCACCGACACCATGAACACACACCCGCTCCACACAGTGGGTCCAGCGGCTCTGACTAACTGGGCCGGAGTGCGTCGTGTTGAACCACAGTATGCACAGTCAACATTGGGCTGGTTTTTCCATTTCCTAATCTTGGCTTTCGAAACACCCTTAATATAGTCTTCAAGATAGGAGAGATTATGTAACACAACTAGCAATGCCCGTCGGTGATGACATGTGCCTCTAGACAGCACCCAGGGGTGAGCCCTCACCCAGGTGGGAACGGCCTGGCTGTACGCCCAGCGTAATGTGGCTCACAAGAGTCAACAAAAGATGACGCATATCAAGGACTAGTGGTATTCAATATAAATGATTATAGGAAAATGGCTTTGTATCATTTTGCCATGCTTACATTTGCAAATGATAGATGCTGTACAATACTCCTAACAAATGGTCAAGGCCTCCATCGGTGTAGCAGGGGAGGCACAGGTGTAGTTTATCAAGTTAATTGTCGGCCTGTAGGCAGTGCCCATAATTAACATCGTGAGACACACCTGTGTTCACCCCGTTTCCCACCCTGATGCAGGCAAAGAGTTCAATTAGCAACATGAAAAACATCTGCATACAAGAGAACAAGACATGTGAAATAAAGTTGGAATAAATACACTCAATTATCTTAGGAACATGCTTCCAGATGCTCACCTGGTAATCGTGTTATTTAATGCTCCTTGAATCTTGGACTTGCAAATGTAACAGCGGCCAAGAGTCGGTTGGGTTGTAGGAGAGAATCCTGCGGTTGTGGTGGAGGCTGCTGGCTGCTGTGTTCCTCTGACTCTGTGCTCCAGTTTGTTTTGCTTGGTTTTATAGCCCTGCTCTGAGGCCCCTCCCAGTTCTTCAAAATGACAGTCAGACACAGAACACAGACACACACACACACACACAAAAGTTATTACTGAGGATGAGGTCATCTGTCAGTGTCTGGTCTGGGCAAGCATGCTTTCATGCTCTGAGGAAAGTCACTCTCCACATGTTCAAACCCTGATTCACTAGAGAGAGAGAGCAGAGCACATGAGGAAAGCCAATCTCGCCCATGTGTTTTTCTTTCTCCTATACTCTCTCTACACACACACACACACACACACACACACATGCACACACACAGTAAATGCAATGAGGCAAGTCAGCCGTGCTCAATGTGCTAACAAGAAAACAACCTCTCACTTACCACGAAAGTGGGGACACACACACCACACACACACACACCCACACAGACCTCTTTGTCAAAGGTCATTTCGTCCTGATGATTCAAAAAGTCAATGAAATAGATGAAAGAGGAAACTGATGGAAAGAACATGAGACACGTCAGGTCATGACTGGATGATTGACGGTTTCAAGTCAGCCTGCTATCGCCAGAGCTGGGCTCGATGATTCACAAGTGTGTGCAAAGGGTTTGACCTTAATGCATTGGACTCTTGATTATTACAACTATGCATTGCAGCATGTAGCCTTGGCGGGAATCGAACCCACGTCGCTTCAACGTGTCCTGCCTACATGGTGAGAGCAGTGGCTGGTTGAGCCACCGAACTGACACATATTAATCAGCCAATTATCAATTATTGTTCATAATTAATTATTGTTTAACTGCATCCACCACACCTACAGCTACTACTACTATTATTATCTACCTACCTTTTTACTTTAGAAAAAAAGGATTTATAGTTATTTCCCTCAACTCTTCCCGCTCCCCCCTATTCAGAGGTGTGTGCGTGCGTGCGTGCGTGCGTGCGTGCGTGCGTGCGTGCGTGCGTGCGTGCGTGCGTGCGTGCGTGCGTGCGTGCGTGCGTGCGTGCGTGCGTGCGTGCGTGTGTGCGTGCGTGCGTGTTTGTGTGTGTGTCAGATGGACATTCCAAGTTTTCGGTTCTCCGCTTCCAGCATTCCTTGTCGCACGACTCACAGGAGGAACATCTGGAGTCAGGACGGGAGACTGACTTATTCCTCCTCCTTAACTCCCAGGCTCTTAAAATAGCTCCTCAGACCGATGACACCACGGCCCCAGTCAGAGCTCTTATTGTTCCCGTTTGAAGTCCAGACAAACAAACAAAACACAAAACAACGAAACATAAAGAAAAACCACCAAGGCTTATTTTTTTAAGACAAAATTTACGAGTTCGGGATTTTTGTGGGTTTGGGATGATGTCATGATTGGTCAGGTCCCAGTTCTCCGTGTTGCATTACCGCCTCCGAGGGGGTTCATGGACCCACGCCAGCATGGAATTCAACAACCCCCCCCCCCCCCCCCCCCCCCGACCCTAAAAGGAAAGGAAACCCACAGAACCAAGTGAGAACAGATCGAACGAGAAGGGACACGCCACGGCCTCCCTGAAGGATAGAGAGATGTCATGCTGTTGATATGTATCCCTGAGAGAAATGTCCGTTCATCTCTATATCTTGATACTTTCAAGTATTTACAGCTGCCTCTTGGGTTTTGTTAGATTTCAGCTTATTTCTAAACTGTTACTAGACTCTGTGTGGTGTATTTTTCGCCGTAGTAGTAATTCTTGAAGTCGAATTCAAAGCAACTTGACGGGTTGGATCAGAGGGTTGAATAGATGGTTTATTCCAGGATGTAATACAGCGAGATACAGACTCAGGTTGAATAATCTATAGTGGACGTTTGAGGAGCAGTTTCGAGACGTGTTCCTCGGCTGTCGATCCCTCTTCTCACCGAACCAAAAGGTTGGGGCGAGTATTTATATCAAAGAAACGTGAATAAGGTGAAAACAGACGCACTCTCAGCCTTGATAAGGTATATGGCCCTGGCTATGTCCCAGACGACCAGGTTGGTTCCATCCTTGCTGAGACATAACAAATGGAGGAATGTTGGGAATAACACCTCGTATCAGTGTGAGAGGCACTGGCCTGTTCCTAGATTAGAAATGTGAACACAGAGAGACACTAAAATACACCAACATTCTACCCTTTAAATATGATTTTAATTGATAATTTCATGTTTTCCACCGCAGTAATTGTATACGTGCGTTTTCCAGTTACTGTGCGTGTGTTCCTGTGATGTATATAAGTGTGAGTGTACCACTCAGCCCTATAAATTACTTACTTGTGTGTGTGTGTGTGTGTGTGTGTGTGCAAGTAAAACAAGTTGGCTATAAATACGTCCTGCCTTATAATAAACGTCTCCCATCCCAGCAGACGAGCCGTTGTTTCCTTCCATCCTTGACAAAGGTCGTGACCCCGTGGCAGCCCCCTCTATTCTCACAGCATGCGGAGCACGGGGGTTTCCTCCTGGTTATTGACAACAGGCTGTTGCCAGGGCAACGCGTCATGAGATATTCTCCCGTTGCTTGTGGGTCAGCAGAAGATGCACCCGGCCGATCTTTATACCGTCGCTCTCATTTCCTCATCTCCCAGCTGCTCCTGCGAGCCTGGTTCAGACGACACTCGCTTTGGTTCCCCTGGTTATGAAACACTAAAAACACTGATCACCCCCCCCCCCCCCGCCTCCACGGGACGCCCCGCAGAGAGCGTCTCGTTACCAGGACACACTGTAACAAGGGCCGTGCCTCAGCCCCCCCCCTCCCCCAGACCAGCACAGTCGCTGGTTCCAGACGTCCTGTTTATTGTAGAAGTGGCAGTAAATAAACATGACGCTGTTCCTTTCGAATGCTCCGCCGCCATGCGGGAGATGCTCTGAGTGTGTGTGGAGACGGCTGGTCTAACCTGTTGCACACTGATTGCTCAATGTGCAACAGGTGTGCGGCCTCATCCCGCTCCAGAGCTGCAGAAACTATTTAAGTTACATACATTTCTAGTTGTTATAGATAGATAGATAGATAGATAGATAGATAGATAGATAGATAGATAGATAGATAGATAGATAGATAGATAGATAGATAGATAGATAGATAGATAGATAGATACACACACACACACACACACACACACACACACACACACACACACACACACACACACACACACACACACACACACACACACACACACACACACAGGTATATAAACGCTGCGGATAGGATCCAAAACCATCCAAGCAAACCTTTCTTCCATTGACACACTTAATTCATTAATTGTTGGTTTAGTCACCTTATTATTATCATTATAAACTAGAATCAGTTTTGGTTCCGATCAGAAGGGATGCATGCTTAGTGAAAAACCACCACTCCTCATCTAACTTCTGATGTCCAGAGAAACGTGTCATGAGGGGTCAACATGCAGAACAAAGGTTTCCTGAGGATTCACCCTTACAGAGAATACAAGGGTAGGGTTAGTGAATGGAAACTACAGTTTCCATTTCGTTTCATTTCTACTGATTGTGTCAGCCCCCTTCCCATAAAGAACCACACATGACCACAGGAATGGAGTCATTGAAAACAGGAAGTGAGTTGAAGACAGATATCCACGGATCGCTAAGACAGGCATATCATTAAGCTTCTTAAGAAGATGCGCTCGGCTATCTAATCAAGTAACAATCAATTGCAAAACAATTACAGTGTAGGATTTACCGTTTAACACGTCTGAACTCACACTGCTCCAGTAAAGGTTGCCAGGACGTGTTTTTACAGACAATTGGTAAATATTGTTGAGAAATAAGAATGTCTTATCAGAGTGCAGTAATGGGATCATTTCCATCCGAGGAAATGATGCACACTGGCCCTGTTGATTTAAAATCATGTTCAGGATAATGTGGCCGGTGTGACAATACGTGTGATTGACCTGTATTCCTGCAGTTTCACGGAAGTTCTGGTGCTTCGACGACAGCAAAGAATTCAGTCACGTCCACATCACGATTCTAACAATTTAGTCATAAAAATACTGGAATGTGTTTGATTGGAATGCTTTAGTTTGAGTAGTAGCACTGTGACTATTTCAGCTTTGGGGTGCAAGCTTTTTTTAAATCGATACATCTTAATTTGTGCGTATGTGTGTGTGTGTGTGTGTGTGTGTGTGTGTGTGTGTGTGTGTGTGTGTGTGTGTGTGTGTGTGTGTGTGTGTGTGTGTGTGTGTGTGTGTGTGTGTGTGTGTGTATACTTAGTATAGAAATATACTTCTGTATGTAGATCTGAACTAGTTAGTGTGTGTGTGTGTGTGTGTGTGTGTGTGTGTGTGTGTGTGTGTGTGTGTGTGTGTGTGTGTGTGTGTGTGTGTGTGTGTGCGTGCGTGGGGGGGGGGGGGGGTAATGATCCTGCATTTATTATTTTTTTAACGACAACATTCCTGTTTTTTAAGCATTCTATCATAAAACGCCAGACTTTGTTTTAAGTTTTATTGACTATATTTGGTTGAGAAAAAAAGAATCGCTGTGTACTTTGAATGATGTTGTGAACAGTTGACCATTACTTCTAGCTTCAGTCAGGACGAACCGTTCGTAATCAGTCCCTCGCTGCTTGAGAGCATTCAGGATCACCCATAAAGGGGGTGTTTGTGTTTCAACGGGTGTTAACACAATCGCATCTTCCTGTGAAACAGCGTCACCATGGTTTCTCGGTCTAGTCTAGACGACCGGGGCCGGACGACACTGGCGATGACCTTACCCCTTTGGTCTTGGGTTGGCTAATGCCGGCCGGGCCGCGGCCGCGCGCGTGGCCGGGCGAGTGGCCGCGTGGCGAGCAGGAAGCGGGGCAGGAGCGGCGGCGTTGCGTTCGGAGAGTGATTAATTGGGTGAGGGCGGGAACACCGCCAGCCCCTGGCGCTCAGACTGGCGCACACGCACTCGTTCGCATGCACGCACACAGGCCAGACACATGCACATGCACAGGCATAAGCACAGTTACACGTACACGCGCGCGAACAGGCACACGCACTCAAACACACTGAGTCACTGTTTGCAAGTTCAGATTTCCAAACACGCACTTGTTTGCATGAACTAACGTGCACACACACACACTTGAGTCACTGTGCGTTCAGATTGGCACGCGCACACACGCGCACACACACACACACAGACACACACTTTGACCATCCTGCACGCTAATACCTGCATTGGACCCACACCCCTCTCACTCTGTCTCAGAGGTCCCGCCCACAGCGTGTGGCGATGACGTGCCTGCGCTCGTTGTTGCCCTGACAACAACAAAACCACACACATCAGATCAAACCTGATGAAAACGTCCTGGGACCAACCCCACCTCCATCCTAGAGTCAGCTGGCAGACAAAATAATGGTTTAATCGGTGTGTGTTAGTCAGGACGTGACTCAGAACAGCTCACCGATACACAGGGGAGAAGGAACCAGTGCTCCCAGTGTCCAGACTCTACCTCCACCAGCCCTCCCAGTGTCCAGACCCTACCTCCACCAGCCCTCCCAGTGTTCAGACCCTACCTCCACCAGCCCTCCCAGTGTTCAGACCCTACCTCCACCAAGCAGAACCTCACAGGAAGTGGCTCAAACATTCACTTCCTTTTCACCACAAACCTGGGTTAGAAAGGAAGAGAACATGGCCGACCAACAACACAGACACACCTTTGGGGGCCTATTTGTGCCCAGGTTCGGCCCAATTGCCTGACGATCCCTACAGTTCAGGTGTGCAGAAATAAGGACACAGGATCAGGGACATAGGAATGAGGACACAGGAATAAAGACATAGGAATAGATGGCGCATTGTCTCCTCGACGCAGTGCTGCGATACGTCGGCGGCGCCGCCATATTGGGGAGGCCAGGTTCCACCTCCCCGGACCTGTGTTTGATACGGCAGGCCATGACCTCTCCAATATGGCCGCGTTGACGTGCGACCCAACGGCCCGTGCGGCGCTCTGTCTGTAGGCTACGGTGCGGAGAGTCTGCAGGCGTCTGCTGTTGTTGTTGACGAGAGGAATAGACTCCTTATCAGAGGAGCGGAGGGGAAACGTGCGCGTCGTCACTTCCTGCCGGTCCGGGGCCGATGAGCCATGACTTTTTTTTTTCTCGTCGTGGACATCCCCCTCAAGGAAGGGATCAGTGAATGCAATTGTTTTCGAGGCACGTATTTGTAGTGCTTTAATCTCTGTGTAACTGTCGCACACTTCCTGCCGTGACACACGAGCCACTCGTCTGGGATTGGAAAGGTAAATGGCGAGGCCTGCGCCCGAGGCAGGGGGGCGGGGCTAGCTGGTCGGTTTGTGGCCCAAGCCTTCGTGTGAGTAGCAGTAGCTTCAGTCTTGTTGTTAGGCTGAATTGTCTTCATTATCTCTGCATCTGGATTGCTCCGATTCTTTCTCAAAACACCTCAGTCATACCTGTGTGTGCGTGACTCACTGCCTCTCCAGACACACACACGGAACCCCACCGTAGCTACACAGAGTCACTGTGTGTGTGTGTGTGTGTGTGTGTGTTCTAAAATATACATCATATCAATCATGGTCTTACTAAATGCAATAATCTGTCATCATGATATCATGTAAACTTTTCATGGAAAAAAACAGGAGGCAACTAAATGTTAAGAAACATGGCTGCTGACAAGATAGTGCATGTCTCTCTCTCTCTCTCTCTCCCTCCTCTCTCTCTGACACACACGCACACACAACCACCATTTACCCTGTCAATTCCACTTTTCATTCCAATGTCAGACACAACATAACATTGGGTCAATAAAAAAGTTGTACAAGTGTGAAATCATAGGAGGTAGGATTAACATTGGGTTAGGGTTAGGGTTAGAGAGAGAGAGAGAGAGAGAGAGAGAGGGAGAGAGAGAGAGAGAGAGAGAGAGAGAGGGTGAGAGAGAGAGAGAGAGAGAGAGAGAGAGAGAGAGAGAGAGAGAGAGAGAGAGAGAGTGACGGCCAAACTGTCACCCTTCTAATAAACTCACCACAGAGTCTGTTTACACACTTTTTGAAAGTTGACTCTGCATCAGTCAGTCTGTCTGTCTGTCTGTCTGTCTGTCTGTCTGTCTGTCTGTCTGATGCATGTCACCGGGGCCGACTCCACCCTGGCCCATCTGGCTGTAAACCCGAGAGCATGTGACCACCATCTCACACCACCACCACGACCGGGATGGGTCTGCCGCTGCCGCCGTCCTCCTACGGAAAAACACTGCGTCTCCCGGGAGAGAGAGACCCCTTGGTGCCCCCCCTGCCTCCACTGTCGTCATCTTCCCCAACGGGATCCCACGGGGGGAGGGAGGGGGGGACGGGGGCGGGGGGGTCTGCCCTCCGAGGGTTTTCCCGCCACCGCTCTGTTTGCAATTAGCATGTTAGCGGTGGTGTTTGTTGTCCTGGGAAGCCCCGCCCATTCTTCCAGCAAATTGAGTCCGCCCTGCACAAGGGTCTGGAGAAGAGCGATACACTTCTTTCTGCTTCCGATACGTTTTTGCGGGAGCCAATCGCCAAGCTGGCTTTTCCCCCTGCCGCGCTATTGGCTGGTTTAATACAATGACGACAGGGAAGCGATGGCAAGCAGCCAATCGCGTACAGAGTCAGTTGAACTAGGCCCGGTGATCACACCTCTTGTGCTGAAGAAAATGACGGCAGATTCCCCAGACCTACGTGCAATCTACGATTGGCTTGGTCGGGTAATAGCCAGGCTAGATGTTGGGATGATGTGTCCCTGTGTTTGTTGGGGGGGGGGTTAATGACAGTACAAGCAAGAGAAACAGAAAGGAACTGCACCATCTCTCTTTACTTCTGAAGAAAATAACATTGATATAATATGCATTGAATGTACTTCTTGAATATAGATCAGTTGTATTTTTCGATCCTTATTCAACCTCTAAGTAACATCTCTCATAGGTTGGAGTGCTTTTAGAGATAAGGCACTGGTGACCCTCACACTCCTCATCCAACACCCTTCTCCCTCTCTCCTCAACACCCCCACTCATCGGCCAATCAGCTCTTCCACGAGTTTGACCTGAAATAGCGCAATGCACCATATGTGGTCCAATCCCAGTCATGACCATTAGGTCGTAACTTTTCTGACTGGTCAAGAACAGTTAGTCGGCTTGTGGTCGGAAACAAATGATAACTGTCACTCTCAACTCCCACACGCTCTCCTCCTCCTCCACCTTCTCCACCTCCTCCTCCCTCTCCTCCACCTCCTCCTCCACCTCCTCCTCCACCTCCTCCTCCTCCACCTCCTCCTCCTCCTCCTCCTTCTCCTCCACCTCCTCCTCCTCCACCTCCTCCTCCTTCTCCTCCACCTTCTCCACCTCCTCCTCCCTCTCCTCCTCCTCCACCTTCTCCACCTCCTCCTCCTTCTCCTCCACCTCCTCCTCCTCCTCCTCCACCTTCTCCACCTCCTCCTCCACCTTCTCCACCTCCTCCTCCTTCTCCTCCACCTCCTCCTCCACCTCCTCCTTCTCCTCCACCTCCTCCTCCTCCACCATCTCCACCTCCTCCTTCAACTCCTCCACCTCCTCTAATAATACTCTCCTGCCATTTGTTTACAAACTCACACACACACACACACAGACACACACACACACACACACACACACACACACATACACACACATACACATACACAGTCTAATACACACGGGCAAACACACACGCGCACACACACAGAAACACATAGTAATCAAATAGCATGACGCACACACACGCACACAGACAAACACTAATGTATTAACACACACAGGCGCACAAACACTCACGCACACACACACACAAACACACAAACAAACACACATAGACAAACACATACACACAACTGAAAGAACATGGCATTTTTTAAAAGGTTCACTCAATCTATGTTTTTGTCGTTTTTTTCCAATCGAATTGGGTTCATGCCGAACTTCCCTGCTCAGGGTGAAGCTGTGGTGGTGGGACCGATGTCAAGTACCGCGACATCAGATAGGCCCGATGTTGCAGGACGGGCTGGCTCCACTCAGCCTGGTTACCTTATTCTGAGTCAAAGGAGCGTGCAGGCGGCTTGCGCAATGCATGCGCAGCGTTCTTTGCAATGCGGTCTTCCCGGCATCACACACTTATGCACGGCGCAAACACACACACGCACACACGCACACACGTACACAAGTACACACATTCTTTCCCGACATGCACTGTGTATCACTAGTCGTTGAAGATGCTGGAGTACATGGATCGGTTCATACTTGCGTTAACTTAAACTGATTCCAACTTTGAAGGACAACTACAACACCAAACCAAACACGTTAAAAGTGACATGTGTTAAGATATTAAACAGAGTCAACCCCCGTTCATCATTGATTTGCCAATGAAAATAAACAGCATAAATGTAATTTTTTGGGCTAGATATGGGTGGGGATAGGTAGAGGAACTACATGGACAGCAGTCCCCCTCATATCGTCGGCCAGGACAGTCAGGACAGCGCCAGATAAGCTCTGACTGGCCTCAGTAATAATAAATTCCAATGACAAAACGTTAGAAAATGTTTGTCATTCGAGGTGACTGATCTGATGCCCATGGAGAAGGGGAAGTTGTGGTTTTAAGGTCGGTAGGAAGGACTAAATCATGGAAAATGAAAGTCAGATGGAGAAAATGGTTAAATGAGTCAGTGTGTGTGTGTGTGTGTGTGTGTGTGTGTGTGTGTGTGTGTGTGTGTGTGTGTGTGTGTGTGTGTGTGTGTGTGTGTGTGTGTGTGTGTGTGTGTGTGTGTGTGTGTGTGTGTGTGTGTGTGCAACTGATAGTGTATTCCCCTGAAGCTGTGAAAGTAATCTGAAAGCTTTCTCCGGTTTGCCCCGGACTCGGACCGAGGCCATCTCCTCTTGCCCCGACGGAGTCGAACCGAGGCCATCTCCTCTTCCACAACCAACTCGAGGACCAGAACGGGACACAATCCTACCGCCAACCGTGCTGCGTGTTCATTGTCTTGCTTTGCGCAGACAGTAGGCCTACGATTTACATTGATTTATATCGATGTACCGAATGACCCGAATAATGGAGAGAATGAGGAATAAAGGAGCGAGAGAAGAGGACAACGGATCTTTTTCAGCGATATCTTCGGCAAAAAAAAAGTCAACAGTTTAGCTAAATGCAATTAATCCAACGAAAAAAGCGAACAATGTGAAAATAGTAAAGAAACGTAAAGCTTTTATTTATAAAATGTACTATTGAAGTATCACAGAATGTGCGGGAAATCTAGCCCAATCTGGCAACACCGTTAATCCTGTGTTATTACTGGTCCCGCATTGCCACCGTGTGGCGACCTACTGAAGGTGCAGTCCAGTGTCGTTTAGCAGATCGTGCGGCGATGCGAGCCACAGCCTCAGCCTTATTTTTTAGCCATACTATTTTCCCCAGTGGTATCGTAATAAATACCAATAAAAAATCAATTTTCTTGTTCGATTATATTCGTCTACAGAATTGATAAAATAAACAGATTCGAATGGTGTCACCGGCGACGTGGCTTAGATGGTTAAAGCGCCTGTCTAGTAAACAGGAGATCCTGGGTTCGAATCCCAGCGTTGCCTTTTGTGGATCGTGAGCGACCCAGAGTGAAAGTTTGGATACGTGCTTTATTAATAGGCTGTATGTGAGTCAATAAGATATAGGCCTACTCCAAAATGTCCAAATGAAGAACACAAACGTAAATGTAAATGTAAGAATTTGAGCCAATAGAATATTACATTACTTTGGACTGACTTATAAGTCACATGTGTCATCGATGCCTACCCTACACGTGTAAACACCCCGATTGCAGTGTATTTTCTTCACCAATCACTTGAAGTAATGTAATAAAATTCCTTATTGTCGAGAGACTGAACGATCCTTAAGACGTCACCTTTCAGGAAAAGTGCAATTCCACGCTGCGAGCAGGGTTCGAACCTGCGCGGGAAGATCCCATTGGATTTCAAGTCCAACGCCTTAACCACTCGGCCATCGCAGCTACATCCACAGTAGGCGTTACATTAATAAAAAATACTTAAAAAATAAAAAATCTATATTGATTAGTATAAATATTACAACCATGACCAACCATATTCATTTCATTAGGAATTGAATTTATTTTACATAAATCCAAACAAATTTTGCATTTATCATGAAAATCGATGCATAAACTCGAAACGGAAGACGGAGAATTAAGACGTTGGTGGCCATGTTTGACACCAGATTATTGTATTGAAAAGTCAGACTGGGAATGTCCTGGGATACTACAACTCATGGATGTAACCCAAATGTTGTATAATGCCACCTACCTCATGATATCCGCACTAACAGTCGATCTTTTTCCCAAAAATATCATATTTGCGGGGAGTTTGAATGAACACGGGGGTCAAGGGACAAGCATTAATCCGCTGTATTATCCGCCCTCCATCTCCTGCCTACCGGTCTCTGGCCTGTTGAACATTTATATTTCCCCTGAGCATAGAGGGTCATCACACCTGCCCAGCGGGAGTCTGGTTTCCCAGTCTTCGTCATTTCTACAGGTAAGGACATTAAAACCGCAATTAGGCAACAGCTGTAAATATCCTGGGCTGGCCTATAGGCCTACTACTGCATCACGGATCATTCAAGTAAAAATATATAAATAAGATGTAGGATATAGTGGGAAAATAGTAGGATATGCCCTGACAAAATGCATATGAGTATAGTAAAGCAGCGATTTCCCGTCACTTACCAATCCGGGTACTGTCCGTCGACCCAGAGATTCTCAGGATCTGATTGGCTCTGTTGCCCCACTGGTTAGGAGCTGTTCGGAACTGTTAGGACTTTGTTAGGAACTGTTAGGACTTTGTTAGGACTTTGTTAGGAACTGTTAGGACTTGGTTAGGAACTGTTAGGACTTTGTTAGGAACTGTTAGGACTTTGTTTTAGGAACTGTTCGGAACTGTTAGGACTTTGTTAGGAACTGTTAGGACTTTGTTAGGAACTGTTCGGAACTGTTAGGACTTTGTTAGGAACTGTTAGGACTTTGTTAGGAACTGTTAGGACTTTGACCGGACTTTGTTAGTAGGCCTACTTTGTTGGGACTTTGTTATGAGTTGTTAGGATTTCGTTAGGAACTGTTTGGCAGTCCATTCAGTGACAGGCTACATCCCCTTTCGGTGTTAGAGTAGGCCTAAGTAAAAAATACTTAAAAAGACATCTGTATTGATTATTATTAATATTACAACCATGACCAATCATATTCATTTCATTGGGTATTGAATTTATTTTATATTAATCCAAACGAACTTTGCCTTTATCATGAAAATCGACGCATAAACTGGAAACGGAAGACAGAGAAGTCGGTGGTCATGTTTGTTTTCGTGTAATATTTAAAAATACCTTTTCGGTCGTACCAGCGCGATAAAAAAGTTTTAAATGTAAGTAAATGGAGCATATCCCGCTTTGTTTTAACGGATTATTTTACTTTGCAAAGGCTCCGACCTAGTAGGCTACTCACAAACCCACAAATCTGGTAGAAGTCGTGGCGAAATATGGAAAGTTGTCAATGCCCTGATTTCGTCATTTTTGATCATAAGTAAAAGGCATCATTTTATAATAAATAGTTTTTGTAGGTCATTGTTACGGTTGTGTTAATATTGGAATTCACAGCACATCTGCTTCAGAAGAACTACCTTCAGTATGGAGATTCTCCAACAAAGTGGATCACCAACACGTCCTGAGATGTGTTATGTCATGCTGTGGAAGATAACAGTATATCAGTCAGAATTAACTTCCAAAGATTGCAATGAGAGTATACTGTTTGTACTCGACTACATCATAATTTTGCATTAACTTTACTCATTTCATTTTCGTATATTTTCCTTTATATATATTTGTATGTATCTAGTATACAATTTGAAATTTCGTTGAGTTAATTAAGTTGCATGTAATTATAACTATTATTTAAAGTGTCTGCTATCGTGGATAAATACGTTAGCTTAAGGCAGTGGCTGGATGCTGTTTTATTCGGGGCTATAGCCTCGGATGTTATTTAATCAGCCCCGAATATGATCTTTGGGAAAAAAAATAAAATAAAAATATTCATAACAGTTTTTAAGTAGCCTAGTCTAGATAGACATAGTCCTTCTGGCAAGAGAATAAACAACAACCTGTATACAAACTCAAGTGTATTAACCTTTCCTATCCCCAGTCAGATCTCTGCACGTGTGTGTGTGTGTGTGTGTGTGTGTGTGTGTGTGTGTGTGTGTGTGTGTGTGTGTGTGTGTGTGTGTGTGTGTGTGTGTGTGTGTGTGTGTGTGTGTGTGTGTGTGTGTGTGTGTGTACCACCCTTTTCCCCCAGAGGGCGCCAAGGGCCGCATTGGCACGGTCCCACTCAAGGCCAACGGGAGACACCTGTGTACCAAGCCAATCAGACCCAGGTGAGGGCTATATAAGAGAAGCTGAGACGTAGCCTAAAGGCAGGAGGTATGTGACCCATGTAGGAGCCGAGAGCTGACTGAGATTCCCTACCTAGACGGACCTTGGCCCCCGGACCCGGTCTAGAGAAGACCACAGGACTACACGGAAGGACCTCCTCATCTGGATACCGGGACAGCGGGTGAGATACGACCACAGCATCCCCAGTGGCTCACGGAGCCCAGACTCTTTTAGTTATAGTTTGCATTGACGGGTGATTCCCCTTTTTTCTGTTTTGTGGACTTGATAAACGTGCCTTGTTGGCAGTTTGAGCAGCAGAGACTCTTGTTCATTGATTGGAGGCGGGCTGATAGAACCGGGTTACCACAATGTGTAAGGTCTGCCTCACTTAGCTATTTAAAGCTATAATAAACCGCGTATTTTGTTTATTTAGATAAAGTATTATGAAAAAGTTTGCATGCACAATAAAGCATACACATACATTTGGCGTGCAGCATTTTCATTTTCACTCTGGGCTAAGCCCCGGATGTTTATGAAACGTAGAAATCCCCACCCAAATCTATTCTCTTGAGTAGAGGCAATAAAAATGTGATCTGCGTGGAAGAGAGACGGAAGGAGAAAAGGATTAGAGGGAAGAAGGAGAAGAGAGAAGGAGTAGTATTTAGTGACCACTGACCAGAACTGTATGGAGTGTGTGTGTGTGGGGGGGGGTGTATCTATATAGTTTGTATCTATATTAAGTTAATCTTTGGTGTGTGTGTGTGTGTCTATTTGGTGTGATTATCTTTATGGTGTGTATCTATATGGTGTATACCTATGGTGTGTGTGTATATATATATATATATATATATGGTTTGTATCTGTCGTTTGTGTGCATATGGGTTGTGTGAATCTATATGTGTGTATCTGTGGTGTGTGCGTGCATATGGTGCAAATCTATATGGTGTATGGTGTTTGTCTCTATGGTGTGTGTGTGTGTGTGTGGTGGTAGGCGATGACTCCAGTTTAACCAGTGAATGAGTCTCTCTGGTCTCTTTGATGAAAGCTTCCTTCTCTCTCACACACACACACACACACACACACACACACACACACACACACACACACACACACACACACACACACAGTGTAAGGTGAATTGAATGAAGACTTTTTTCGTTTGGAAGTATGAATCTAAATCAGACTCATCCCTTTAATTAAAATGAGGGAGGTCATTTAAGATCGAACACAGAGCTGAAATAGCCACAGGGCGCCGAACCTGCGTTGAGTTTTACTAATTAGCTCCCCTGCCGCAGCTCGCCTGCCAAGTGGTTTTCTTGATTAGTTAATTGGTTGCATCTGGTGCGTTTCACTTAAGAGGGAACCGGACAGTACGTTGGGGTCCTCCACTGTTTGGCAGTGTAGCGTCTCCCAAACGTATGTTGTTCTGTTCACAGAAACCAGAACGTGTGTGTACTGTTTTGTTGAGATCTGTTGTGACTTATTTAACATCTCTTCCTGTTTCACAGGTTAAAGACTTTTTGAAGTAAAGAGGAGCATCTCATCTGAACCTGATGTGAGTAGAATTGTGTGGGAAAGCACAACTGACGTGACTTGTATGTTGAATATAAATCACTAATGTGTGAAGGAAATCGGGGATTGTGGTGGTTTAACTCATTTGAAATTTGGACCTTCCTTCAAAGGTCTATCTGGGATATTTAACTGCAGTTCTGTGAGTATCCCAACTTAACCATGAAGATGAACTGCAAACTGTAAGTCATTAATTTCTCATTACTCTTGGGCACATTGATGTATTTTGGCTTCCTGGTGAGTTAACCTGTTACCTGAAGGTTGATCTGAGTAGTCAGGATGTTTTACTGGTTCATGGGTTACTTAGGTGTTTGGTTTATGTTGGTTTTAATGATTTGTTAAAATGGTTACAGGCTCCAAGTTATTGTTGTAAGCTGGAGTAATGGGTTGGGTTCTGATATCGTCAGTCTTCTTTCATTCTACTCTCCTGAGCTCTGCATCTTCATCACATGAGTGTTGATTTACTGATGAGAGTATGGTCTGAGTGAGCAGAGGTGCATACTGGGATACAGAGCTGTCTGAAGTCTACAGGTCTGTAGACACGCCCCCTCAGGGGAAACCGAGTGTTTGAGAAACTGTCGTGACGTCAGTTACATGGACTGGAATGTTCTTAAAGATGGAGACAGGGATTCAGAAGGAGAAACACCAGGGGGAGATGAGGGGGCTCCTCATCTCAACGACTAAAACACAACTTCAGTCTGACACCGAGAACCATGGAACACATTCAACAGTCCCCTCCAGGCATCGTGACTCCTCAGGAACAATTTCATTTCCAAGAAGGTCTTATTTGGGGCCATCCCCATATGGATCCTGCTCCTCAAGAGCCAACCCCCTCCACTGGGTGGTCTTCTGAACAGATGACCTCCTTCCTGTCCTCAGGCTGACTAAAGCTGCACCATTTGCATCTGTGAAGGCCCCTCATTCAGGAAACCACTGGACTACAAAGTCATGACTTCAGAAACGTTGGATCAACCTGGGACACATTTTGGAGACGCCAAGCATAATCCATCGCCAATGTGGGACACCACTGAAGAATGTTGTACTGTACATAATTCACGTCTCTGGAGACATTGGTTGTTCTGTTATGGGTGCCCTGGCAGGAGTGCTGGGGGGGGGGGGATGATGGAATGTTATTTGGCATGAGGTTTTTACCCTGCATGATTGTTTGGCCTTTTATGGCTCAGTGGTGTGTGTATGTGTGTGTGTTTGACATGAGATGGGAGATTTTTTTAGCATCGCTAGGGTTCTACTGTGTGTGTGTGTGTGTGTCTCCCACTCACACCTGGCATGGAGTTCTACGTGCCTGTCCTGGGTTCTATGTGTGTGTGTCCGGCTTGCTTTGACAGTGATAATGTTCATACGGGGGTCTGTGTGATTGGCTTGGGATATTGGAATGGTCAACTAAATCATACCTGATGGACGGCCACAAGTTTACTTAACCTCCTCCAGTAGACATGAAGAGCCCTGAGCGACGCTCCGGAGCGAGATCCAACACACTGGGCAGGAAGGAGAGTATCCAACTCAAGTGTAAAAGGATGCAAGCGGCGTGTTCAGATCAGTGACTTCAAACTAGGACTACACCAATCAGGATCAATGGAGGATGGACACCAAAAGGAATTCCACAAGGAGAGTCTGACGTTGGAAAGGGACCTAAATGGATTTTCAAGATGACCTTCAGACCTGTAATGAGACGGCTCTTCCTACCTGGCTGGATTGATGGAGAGCCCTGTGGATCTTGTCTTGCTCTCAGTTGCACGTCTTCTCAGGCTGAACTGTATTTGTTTCGGACAGGACTAGCTGAACGATTGGTTCCCTAAAATCAGAACAATCCGGGAACTCCAGCTAGTGCACTCTTCGAGCTGAAGTTGTGTTCTTCGGCTGAGGAGGTAAGGAAACCTTCACTGGGGCTTCAAGGTGTAAAGAGGAGACTGTTTCAAAGTGTTCCATGGTACTCTGATGAAGACCGTTGTTGTGTTCCACTGGCTGAGAGGAAGAACCCAAACATCTTCCTCGTGGCCTTTCTTCTCTGAGAATCCTGGCGCCATCTTGAAGGATATTCCAGCTCATGTAACTGATGTCACGACAGATTCTCAAACCCTTGGTTTCTCCTGAGGTGCGTGTCTATTGAACTGAAGACTTCAGACAGCACTGTATCCCAGCATGCATCTCTGCTCACTCAGACCACACCCCCATGAGTAGGATGCAACACTCTAGTGCTGGAGATGTAGAGTTTTATAAGTAACGAGGGAGCAGACTAAGGTGATTAGAACACAATGGAATGTCTGTAAATCTTTAAACCATGAAGATGGTTGGATAGTTCAGGAATAGGGCTTCTTTTTTCTATGGGCAGTCCTTTCACTCAGATGCCCACTTCTCACTGGAGCTGTACATGTGTTGGCTGGCTGGCATGATTTGCTGTTGGTGATGAGGCGGTCAGGGTGACGTTGCAGGGCTATGGTCGGCTCTCTGTGAGCTCAATGTTTAGATTTGCTCTGTATGTTTGTACCCTGAATAATCTAGATAATTGTCAAATGTAGACGCGGTTTTGTATTGAATGATTTTAGGTTTAAAGTTGTTGTGGGACGTACATGGTAGTTTGGTTCTTCGTTTGGTTTTGAGTGATATAACTTGTACACACTGGGTGCATATTAATGTAAAGGTACACTGAATAGAATTAATGACCAACAGCAACAAACAGATCTCCTCAAGGTAAGTCTGTTGGCTGTGTTTAATGAAGACCATCGCTGGACTTCAGGATCTTCCTCCGTTCAGCTCAAGGTGAGGCGCTGGTTCTGTTTTTTCTTTGGTTGGTTCCGGCCGGAATGTTCGGATTCCAGTCGGACGGTTTGTGCTTCCCGCCGTGGAAGGTTCTGAGTGCGGTCACTTGATTTAGTCCCAATGGTTAGCATAGAATGTTGTAGTCTTGACAACCATAAGAAACCACCTGGCAGTTAGTTGGACGGGAGTCCCCTGAGGGAATCTGGCGGAACGTTCTGGATTGTATTTGCGTAACCTCGAGCCGTTGCCAACGGAAAGAATTTTTTTGTCGGTTTCCATTTGGAATTGTTGCCCCTATCTTAAACAACTTAAGTTTGATATTAAATACATACTGACACGTACGTCGTACAATATGTTGATAATTTCCGATGGTTGCGCCGTACTTTTAACCACGATGACGTGACGGGACTCTCAATGCGTACAAAACAGCGTTCTACTTGCGGGCCCATTTTTGACATCAGTGAAGACTGAAAATCATTTCAAGGTAGAAGATAATTTGACATTTCTTCAACGGAACCCAGCACCTGAATATGGCTGAGTATATTTGATTTAATATCGATACTGCTTAGTGTTCTTTGTTACTTCAGCTTTTCCACGTTCTAAATATCGGCTGTCATTAATTGCCACAGAAGTTAAACCCTACCCAATGGAATGACGTTAAACAACGACTTTGGTGCAGAGTTACCAACTGGATAATATCAAAGCTAAAATAATGGCCGTCATTCCCACATGTTACAGTAGAAGATACTCTAGAACTGTACAAGGTTAAAAAGGAAACATGTAGTTTGTCCCAAGGTGTCTGCCTCCTCACCCATAGCCAGACCTCCACCTCCTCACCCAGAGCCAGACCTCCACCTCCTCAGCCAGAGCCAGACCTCCACCTCCTCAGCCAGAGCCAGACCTCCACCTCCTCAGCCAGAGCCAGACCTCCACCTCCTCAGCCAGAGCCAGACCTCCACCTCCTCACCCAGAGCCAGACCTCCACCTCCTGTCAGAAGTCCTCCAGAACAGGTCAGTGCTCTGCTGTGTGAGTAGAGTCTTCTCAGGTCAGTTCCAATGCATGGCCTGAACCACTTCTTTAAACTTGTGGACTGCTCGGTCTTCATTCCCAAAAACGGGATGCTCATGTCTGGTCTCAAGTCTTTTCTAGCCTTGAGTTATATAATAATAGTTAAATTAATTGTGTAACTCGGTTTCGGATGAGTCCATTAAGTTTATTGTTGGGCAAATGCTGATATAAACCTGCTGCTGTAGCTGAAAGGCGAGGCTGAGAGGCTGGGGACCGGAGGCTTGTGGTGCCAGGGTGGACCGGAGACTGAGGCTGGAGACCAGGGGCCTGCAGCACCGGACCAGAGGGTAACCATCCTCAAGCTCATCTGAAACACTAAAATCCACGGTAGTTTAGGTCTGGTTTTGATCATCTTATGACTTTAAATCTGTGCCAAGCTGTGATTTGAGTTAATTCATACGGGGGTTATGCAAGAGTCATATGAGCCATTAATGTTACTAGTGCTGCTACGACCGTAGTGGATGAATTGCTGAACGCGACAATCTGTGTTTTCTTACTAGAACGTGTTTCTGGAGTGGAGGCGAGCTGGTAGGGGAGCCATGAATCTGGAGGATGACATCACTCTAGCAACAAGGATTGTAAGTTTGTATTAACCAAACAAACTGGAAATAAAGGGCTTAAAAATAAGACAAACTACATGTTTGTTACCACACTTTAGGGCCAGACTCGCCTGTTTGTTCCAGACCAGGACTCTGGCTGAGGAGAGCTGATGGAGGAGCCAAGACTCTGGAGGACGACATCACTCCACCAACCAGGATCCTCGTAAGTTTGCCTAAAATAAACAGAGTGGACTTGTTGTAATGCAAGATTAGTTTGTCCAGTACAAGTTACAGCATACTATTACTGCTAACTACAGCTGCTACTTTGTTACGCGCCATTAGAGCCCAACTACTCCTGTGTTTGTGACACTACAGTAGACAAACTACTACTGTGTTTGTTACCTGATATTAGAGACAAACTACTACTGTGTTTGTTACCTGATATTAGAGACAAACTACTACTGTGTTTGTTACCTGATATTAGAGACAACCTACTCCTGTGTTTGTTACCTGATATTAGAGACAAACTACTACTGTGTTTGTTACCTTGCATTAGAGCTACTCCTGTGTTTGTTACCTTACATTAGAGACAAACTACTACTGTGTTTGTTACCTGATATTAGAGACAAACTACTACTGTGTTTGTTACCTTTCATTAGAGCCCAACTACTACTGTGTTTGTTACCTGATATTAGAGCCCAACTACTCCTGTGTTTGTTACCTGATATTAGAGCCCAACTACTCCTGTGTTTGTTACCTTGCATTAGAGCTACTCCTGTGTTTGTTACCTGATATTAGAGCCCAACTACTCCTGTGTTTGTTACCTTACATAAGAGCCCAACTACTACTGTTTGTTACCTTACATTAGAGACAAACTACTCCTGTGTTTGTTACCTTACATAAGAGCCCAACTACTACTGTGTTTGTTACCTGATATTAGAGCCCAACTACTACTGTGTTTGTTACCTTACATTAGAGCCCAACTACTACTGTGTTTGTTACCTGATATTAGAGCCCAACTACTACTGTGTTTGTTACCTGATATTAGAGCCCAACTACTACTGTGTTTGTTACCTTACATTAGAGCCCAACTACTACTGTGTTTGTTACCTGATATTAGAGCCCAACTACTACTGTGTTTGTTACCTGATATTAGAGCCCAACTACTACTGTGTTTGTTACCTTACATTAGAGCCCAACTACTACTGTGTTTGTTACCTTACATTAGAGCCCAACTACTACTGTGTTTGTTACCTGATATTAGAGCCCAACTACTACTGTGTTTGTTACCTGATATTAGAGCCCAACTACTACTGTGTTTGTTACCTGATATTAGAGACAACCTACTCCTGTGTTTGTTACCTTACATTAGAGCCCAACTACTACTGTTTGTTACCTTACATTAGAGCCCAACTACTACTGTGTTTGTTACCTTTCATTAGAGACAAATTACGTTTATAACCAGACCAGGAATCTGGAGGACTGATGGAGAAGCCGTACATCTAGAAGGCAGATCCTGAGGACGACCAGGACTCTACCATTAAGGATTCCTCAAAGGTTTGCATTATCTGGACATGGTGGACTAGGTAGGGGGTTGGGGGTTCAACTCTCAAACCAATGGTGCCGGGTTCAAGTCCTCAGAATACAGTGATGCGTCCTTGAGCAAGGCGCCCTAAAGCCTGCCTGCTCCTTAATGACCTATCTTTGGTTCAGATAATGTTGCATCTTTTGAATATTGAACCTAATCAATGTCCTTGTTTGGTCCGGGCAGACACACCTGAGCTGAACCTCACCTGATCCTGTTTGGTCGGGGGTAGACACACCTGAGCTAAACCCGCCCTGATCCTGACATCCTGCAGGTCCTGTCTCCTCAGTTCATCTGAGCCTCGTCCTCCAGAAGACCTGCTGAGCTCAGCAGTCTGAGGCTGATGGATCAATGAACTCCAGTCGGAGTGAGCTTCTTGACCCCACATGTAACCGTGTGCTTCCACACGCCTTTCCCTCACGTCTGTCACTAACCTCACTACTTCACTTCTCTCTACTGCTTCCTCTTTTCTTCCTTCTCTGTGGTTCAAACCTTTACACTGGAGGCGCGCCTTCCTGCCCTCAGAGGGTTCAGCGTTAGGGTTGAGAGTCAGGGTTTAGAGTCAGGGACAGAGTTGGTCAGGGAGGACTGCTTTTACACAAACCTCTTCACTTGCTTTCGGAATGGTGGTGACATTTTGAAAAGATTCATTTGGGAAAAGGTTTTCCTCTGCTTTCCTTTACAAAATTGTATAAAACTTCTGTCAAGTGTTTTTGTTTATATATTAAAATCCCACATTGACTTCTACATGTTTGGTGCGGTTCATTTAATTATCCTTTAACTTGGTTAATGTCAAGCTAAACTCCTGCAATACATTTAATATACATGATTGTTATTCAGCAATGTTCACATAATCCATTTTGTAAAAATATGAAACCTCCATATTACTACTAAATTCAAGCCTATTCATGTATTTAACAATGTACATACTGCCCCGCAGGCCATTCTCTGCTACTACAACACGTTCAATCCACCAACCCGTCTCGCATCAATGTACTATAGCTACGTTGGTTCAAACGGAAAATGTAGTTTGGTGTGAGACTGTTGTCCAGCAAAGGGAGCCGTCATACACCTTAATTATACAGGAATGTCTGTGTATTTACATTTTAAAATGTTCATGGGCTGGTCTAGTTTTTCTGCAAATAACTCTGCCTCCAGCAACAGGATTGGTTGAAACATATTCAAAACCTCAAAACACATACAGAAGGTGACAAGCTTAAATTCAGTTGGTATTCTTGCCTGCAACACAGTCTGATCCACATTACTAAGGGCGGAGCTTAGCGACGGGTCAATCCCTTTAAATAAGACCATGCAAATGCTTTTAAAGCTTCCAAAGAAAATATGGGATTTTCTAAATAGGCAATTAATAGGGTGGCATGTTGTATCTTAAATATTGTATATAATACAGGGCTCCAGAGTGCGCCTAATTTGGGCGCACATGCGCCTAGAATTCGGGGTAGTGCGACCAAATATTTTATTTGGGCGCACCGGTGCGACTGAAAATCGATCTGGTATTATTATTATTTTATTTTTTTACAGAGAAGTCTATTCATAATATTGTAATAACCACGGAAGAGGCAGTGAATGAAGTATTGATTAGACAGCGATTTATTAGATGCCTAATAAACCGTTGGAACATGCAAGACCGGTAACAATAGCAACGCCGGTAAACGAACCCACAAAGCCCAATCCAGGGGGCTGTACTACGAAGCTCGATTAGAGGGTTAGCGAGGTATGTTGAGCTGAAAGCCTGGGTTAGCTGTACCATGAAAGTCGATCTCTTTAAGCGTAGCTGTATCACCATTGGTGACTTACGCTCGCAACCAAACCTGGTCGGGAGCAGCTTTTCAGCGAGTCTACCAGGAGATCGGCTACTTATATCGGCGTGCGCAGCCTCCTAGCCCCTCCTCCGATAATGGCGTCACAATTTGTGGGTGTTCCCATGGACCTCGGCGCACTTATCGTACAGGCGTCTCTCCGGAGACAGAGGGTTTTTGGGGACAGAACTGATCCCTTGGCATTGTCTGATGATATTCTTTATGAGAGATACAGATTCAGCATTTATTTAAGGCATTTATTTAATGGTCAAAATATTATTAATCAATGGCGTAAATATCGACGGTGCAACCGGTGCGGCTGCCCGGTTGAGCCCCCCCCCCCCCCCAACAACTCAAAACTTGGGTGCACCATAAATAAGTGCGGGTGCACCCAAATTAAAAATGTAGGCGCACCAGTGCACCCAAGGAAAAAGTTAGTCTGGAGCCCTGTAATATTGTATATAATAATGAGCAGTGGCGTGTTACCATACCATTCCAATAAAATGTTTTATCGTCATATAATTTTATATGGCACAGTGTCGACAACATGAATGATAAATCAAACAGTGTTATTTTCTGTTCCATATTGGCATGGCGGTCTGCCTCGGTGCGATGCCGCTGCTGCACGCTGTGAAATAGGAGCTGGTCTCCAGGCACTTTGTATTGAACTTCAGACACACGAAGCAGAACTCCACCTGGCAGCGTGCCACACGATGTTCTTGCAGCCGGTCTGGTCGTGCTCCACCTTTAAGCCACAGGTGGGGCAGGCCCGAATGGAAGGGACAGGCCCCACCCCCGCCACCTGGGACAGTGTGATGGTGCCACACCCTTTCAGCAGCTCCAGATCCTTGTCTGAGCAGTCGTCGTTGTTCACGCGGTCTACGAAGGATGCGTCCTATGAATAGGACGCATCCTTCGTAGACCGCGTCCTTCGAAGGATGCGGCCTTCGTAGACCGCGAAGGACACTCCAAAGGCCGAAGAAATGGGACGGTCTAGCCTACGGAGCATTTCCGGTTTACGTAACAAACCGTTACCACCCTTTACCTTGCGTGACCACGCGCTGCTCCTGTCACCTAGCAACCCTGACAGTTGACCTGACCTGTTAGTAAACAGAAGTTATACCGGACAGCGAAACAAAGAAACCAAATAGACCAACAAAAATGATTATTGATCATTGTTTTTGTACATAGTAGTTTTATAATAATGTTGCAAATAGTCACATGAATTTTTTTTGTTGTAAATAGTTTTATTGTTGTATATATGTTTTATAAGTTATAGACGAATACATTAGTTAATACAAAAAAGTTAGTTAGGGTTTTAATAAATAGTTAATCAAAAAAGTTAGTTAAATAGTTAGTTAATAAATAGTTAGTTAAATAAGTTAGTTTCAATAAATATGTAAATAATAAACAATATGTTAAATATAACAGAACATAAGTTATTTGTCCACCAAACGCTCCAAAATTTAGAAAAACCTATCCATTCTTTCCCTGCTCTCCTGGGCTCTTCTCTCCTCTGCCTCCCTTTGTGGCCTCATGTCCTCTTTTATTAACTGGAACATGTCTTCCTCTCTGTCCCTCTTTCTGGACCTTGGCCCTCGCTGTCTTTCCTCCTCCTGATCCTTGTCCTCCACCTCCTGATCCACCACTGCTGTACTTGCTGTACTTGGCCCTGGTGTGTTCTCAGGGATGGAGGCAATTAGGACAGGGGGGTTGGTGGAATGCCTCAGTCCCAATACCTTATCCATGAGGACCAACCAGGGCCAAGTGGCAGCACTGGGTTTCCCACCTACCCCCTCTCCTGACCCTGGATACTTGCAATCTTAAGGCAGAGGAAATCAATCATGGCAGTTAACAACAACAGCAGTATCAAAACAAATTTCAGCAAAAGTGTTTATTAACTTTGTAGAATGTTGGTGTATTTTAGTGTCTCTCTTATTGTTCACATTTCTAGTCTAGGAACAGGCCAGGGCCTCTCATACTGATACAAGGTGTTATCCCCAACATTCTGCCATTGTTATGTCTCAACAAGGTTGAACCAACCTGGTCCTCCGGGACATAGCCAAGGCCAAATACCTTATCAAGGCTGAGAGTGCGTCTGTTCACGTGTTATTCATCTATCCCCTTTTTGTATTATACTCGCCCCAACCCTTTGGTTCGACGAGTAGAGGGTTTCGACAGCCAAGGAACAAGTCATCGACCACCGGGTCCACTATAGATTATTCAACCTAAGTCTGTATCTCGCTGTACATCCTGGAATAAACCATCTATTCAACCCTCTGATCCAACCTGTCAAGCTGCTTTGATTTCGACTTCAAGAATTACTACTACGACTGAAAATACACAACGCAGAGTCTGTCCGAACAGTTTAGAAATAAGCTGAAATCTAACAACTTGCATGGTTAAAACAAATAATGTATATTTAAAATGACATGTACATACTTTTTTTTTTTTTTTAATAGTCCCATTTTTTCTTTGCCTGCAGGGGAGTCACCTTCCCCTGCGGGCCTATTTTCTCCAGAATTGTCCTAAACACAGAGATTATTAATCAGAGAAAACAAGAGACACATTTATCAATCATGTTAGTAGCCCATGTTAACAATAGGCCATTTATAATACATACATTTGACCATCTTGTAAAGGTTACATTTAAATTAGAGATATAGATATATAAAAATGGCCTATAATAATTTTTATAAACTAACTTACGATATAAATAAAAGATTGTTTCCTTACCCCCAAGCCACACTTGGTGAGTATTTCATCCCGGTGAACAGCTCATCGTTCTCCCCCTCAATAGAGTGGCGAAGTCACGCCCCTTCCGGTAGGGCTCATGGGACCTATGAGATCGAAAAATATGAATGGGTGTCAATGGAGAGAAAATAACTATTTTCCGGTCCCGGTCTTTATATGCCCTGGATTACACATATGTTGTTTGTGGATTTAAAGGATAATTTTTCATGCAAAGAGTTCGACCGTTTATTGTGCAATTGTTCAGATAAAGGCTGTAGAGAAAACACAACGAGAAAGACTACACGGCTCGTATGTGACGTCACGCTCCCTGCGACTGGCGTGGAGAAGACCGACAATCTTCCCATCGGCCTAACTGAAACTCTGCACGTGCCCCGACTTATAATGGTTTTCACCTCTTTCGATGCTTTTATCCTCCCCTTGGAAAAAGCGGTGAAGTGGGGCAGAGAGATCGCCATCTCTGTGCCGAGTTCCAAGGGCGGGTGTGGTGACGTATCTCATATGCGTCGAGAGCAGCGAAGAGCTGTAGTTCACAAAGCGGCCTCACATAAAACCTAAAATTATCAAACTTCTTCACGAACATTTTTAGTTTTATTTGCATGAAAAATTATCATTTAAATCCACAAACAACATATGTGTAATCCAGGGCATATAAAGACTGGGACCAGAAAATAATTATTTTCTCTCCATTGACACCCATTCATATTTTTCGATCTCATAGGTCCCATGAGCCCTACCGGAAGGGGCGTGACTTCGCCACTCTATTGAATAAATCGAGCAGTATGCTGCTGGCTCCCTCAACCAAAACCAAATGTTAGAATTAGTTTGGCTTTACACTACCAAACAAAAGCAGCTTAAATAGCAAAATAACCAAGGTAACTGTGTTATCAATCCCAACGTCTGTTACGTTACGGTCTGAAAACCAGGGTCCACAACCTGTGTTCGCGTTGGTCCATTTATCTAACGTTACAGAATAGCAAATTATCTATATAATCGCCACAATTTCGGTAAATATAACCATTTTGACTTCTTAAATTTGAAACTATAGGGCTTAACGGGTGTTCTTAGTTAACGTTACAGAGTCACTAACTGTAACGTTACCTTATTTATATTGAGTACAAAAGTTCTAGACTCCCATGGGTTATGTTTAGACTCCCATGGGTTATGTTTAGACTCCCAGGGGTCATAATATCTACCAGGGGTCTAGTAAACAAGAAATTTAGCAGGTGGCTCACTGTAATTTTATGGGCTTCGTGTGATACCGTTTTGAGGCCCCATGTTGAAGGACAGTGGTCCCACTGAGTATAAGAAAGGTGTATGACCATTACAAACAGAGTAGCGGGACAACGTAGCGTCTGAGGCCGAAATGGGTCCCCTAATCGGACTGAATGGTGCGGTTGGTTGCCAACGGTCTGGAGGTCTTCCTGGAGCTCCAGATTAGCGGGACAACGTCGCGTCTGAGCCCGAAATGGGTCCCGTAATCGGACTGAGTGTGGCGGTTGGTTGCCAACGGTCTGGAGGTCTTCCTGGAGCTCCAGAGTAGCGGGACAACGTCGCGTCTGAGTCCGAAATGGGTCCCGTAATCGGACTGAGTGGTGCGGTTGGGTGCCAACGGTCTGGAGGTCTTCCTGGAGCTCCAGAGTAGCGGGACAACGTCACGTCTGAGTCCGAAATGGGTCCCGTAATCGGACTGAGTGGTGCGGTTGGGTGCCAACAGTCTGGAGGTCTTCCTGAGGCTCCAGAGGAGGGTAACTCTGTGAGTCTGAGTCCGAGATGAGTCCCCTAATCGGACTGAATGGTGCAGTTGGTGGCCAACAGTCTGGAGGTCTTCCTGAGGCTCCAGAGGAGGGTAACTCTGTGAGTCCGAGTCTGAGTCCGAGATGAGTCCCCTAATCAGACTGAATGGTGCAGTTGGTGGCCAACAGTCTGGAGGTCTTCCTGAGGCTCCAGAGGAGGGTAACTCTGTGAGTCTGAGTCCGAGATGAGTCCCCTAATCGGACTGAATGGTGCAGTTTCAGTACGCCGTGGACCACTTTGGTCTGCCATCGTCAGTCGCTACGGTCGCTACGGTCGCTACTCGCTACTGTCTGCCGTGGAATCAAAACAAACCCTCTAGTTGAGGACGCGCCTTGATGACGCGGGCCCGAATGCGCCACAAGAAGCAGACGGAAAACCTTATATATCCATGCAGCAAACAGACAGGTCTGTCGGCCAATAAGGTCCTTCGGTCCGAAGAATTTTATTGGTTGAAGTTTTCACTAAATATTATGAGAGTAAAATAATTGTTTGTTTTTACTCCTGGTGGGTCTGTCTTGCATATTAGAGTGTTATTACCTTATTAATACCAATTTAACCTTATCCAAAAAAAGGTGTAAAAATGCAACAAAGGTGAGAGTCCCTTTAATGAAAAAAGTTTTAAGGGCCCTTGTTTTTTTTTAACAATTGTATCGAGTGACTAGAAACCAGTGTTTCCCCCACGTTCACACAGCAGCGGCGCGCCGCCGCTGCTGAATTTTCTCCGCCGCTGCAATAAAAATCCTTCTCCTCATTTTTTTTTTTTACGTAGCTCCTTTTAGAAAATGTACAGCGCGTAACGTCAATTGCGCAGCACGCGGCACATCGTCACGTAACCAACATCAAAGAAGGAAAATACACAGCGAGTGTGGCAGTTGTTGGCAGTAGGCTACCCTACACGGTTGCAAAGTTACATTGATTCTAGCAGTAGCGAGTGAAGCGGAAGATCGAAGAAAGAAGGAAAGAGAGAGACAGACAGACAGAGAGAGAGAGACAGACAGACAGACAGACAGACAGAGAGAGAGAGAAAGTAAGTTGCTAAAATGTGTCGCTACATGACCACCAGTGTTAAAAACCCTCTGAGCCCAATCATTTTATTGTATCTATAAACCGCAACCTCCGTGCCGTTTTTCCTCTGGTATTGTGTGTGTGTGCTTAGGCCTATGTGTGTGTGTGCGTGTTGTCGCTCTTTTTGGGATCACTCATAGCCTTTACAGGAGCTTATATCCAGCCTAGGTATTTTCGGGAACTTTGAAAAATGAATCCATACTGTTAGATCCGATGTTGTTCTTTATTACCATATAAAATCTGTTTTCATCGCGTATTTTAGTTAGCGATTTATGCTAATCGCCTGTAAGCATGTGGTCATTAGCATAAATGCAGGGAAAAAACCTAAGGACTTCTTAAAAGATCATGAATAGTTTCTATTATGTATAACTTATATTTATTTTATAATTTTCTCATCACTTTTTGACTCCCAAGACTAAGAAGAAGTGTTTTAAGCAATAACAAGCTTATCATCGCTCTCTTGTCCTCTTCCCCTGACTCTCACTGTCTCACAAAGGAGCTGAGCTCACCTGAGGTCTATTTGTAGTGCTAAGGCTCACACTGATTGGTATTCAATTAGCTTTATTTTTTATTTTTCATGTGTGTGAGTCTGTGTTCTTTTCAAATTTTAGTTAGGTTTATAATTTAAAAAGATGTGTTTTGCCCATTGTTGCAGGGGATTTCATTTTTGAACAAAGTGTCTTATGTAAAAAACAGTTATGCTTTGGGCATAGCAACCATGTTTAGTGTTTAAGCATTAGGCAAAAATCTGTAAATAAATTGTGCAAATTATATTTGCGTTGTGGCATTTTTTGTTTAAATATTACTATACAAAAATATAAAAATCTGTAAATGAAGACACAAAAGGCAAAGTTACAACACCAATAATCCCATCTACAGTAATACACAGGACTGTTTGAATAGGATTTAAGTGCATATTCTCCTCTCAAAGTGCACCAGATTCATGCTTTCCATGTAAAGGGTACAAAAATTTTTCGGCCGGGGGGGCATGCCCCCGGACACCCCTAGAGGGATCGGGGACCACACCACCGCTGCTGAAAAAAATCCTGCGGGAAACACTGGAAACCAAATACTTACATTTAAATGCAAAACTTAAATCGCCATTCTCCGCCATCTCCATTGATGAAGGATACAGCCGATGCATCCTTCAAATCCGGGAAAAGAAGGCTGCATTCGTAGGCCGCATTTGAAGCGACGCAATCGGCGTCGACGCATCCTTTGAATGCAGCCTTCGAAGGATGCGTCCTATGAATTGGGACACAGCCTGCGTGTCTGAGCTATGGAAAGCCAAGAAGGCCACAATCCGGCCCTAGAATGGCGCGGTAAAAGTGCAAAACCGCACGGAATCCGTACGGAATCCGTACGGAAACCGTACGGATTCCGTACGGTTTGGCAAGAATTCCGTACGGTTTCCGTACGGATTCCGTACGGTTTTGAATGACTAATAGCCGCGGCTATTAGTCATTCACTCCGGCTATTAGTTATTCACTCCGGCTATCAGGTATGCAGAACGAGCCCCTCCCTCTTCTTTGCTTGACCACTAAGTTTGAAGGCTGTCTAACCAATCAGAGCTGCAGTGCCTCGATGTTTCGCTGTAACATAAAGCTGTATTGTCTTTACTAGTTTCACTACAATGTAATGACCACCATTAGCTAGTGGAAAATACATTTGTGTCTAGTACAGTGATATATTTGTATATGTTAGGCTATATATTGAGATGGCAGTGTGCGAAATACCCGACAATATTCGGGGATGTCCTCATCCCCAGATTGTTCTCGATATGCAGTAGCCAGCTAGGCCATAACATTACATAACATGAACATGAACTGAATAAATGCCAGGTATATAGCATATCGGAGACGGGCACACAATCAGTGCATTTGCAAATGAGAGCCTGCAGTATGACCGATCTTGTGACATGTGGTCGGAGAGAGTCGTGTGTGTGTGTGTGTAGAGCAAGTTGTTAAAGGTAGTGTTTCTATTTGATGTTACAATATTTCATGGATGCAAGCAAGCCAAGACAATCAATCTATATCTATAGCCTACATGACAACACACACACACACACACACACACACACACACACACACACACACTGAGCCGTCTGAGCACTGGTGGAATGCGGAAGAATGCACTGCTCCTGGGGGGTGGAGTCAAACTGGTTAAGTTACTTGAACGGTCTGTCGTAGTGGGGAGCCTATCTTTCTCCGCTTTGAAAACCTTCACCTGATTAACTTGTTTTATAAACACTTTAACCTCCGTTTCTTCCCTTACATTTATGCTTTTACACTTACACCGTATGGACGCATTTTAATCACGGACAAGTTAAGGTAAGGTAGGCTGACAGTTTACTACCGTTTATATTGTCTTTAGGTTACTGCTCTCGACACGAATGATATACGTCACCACCCGCACTTGGAACTCCGGTACAGACATGTAATGTGTTCCAATATTGGGGGATCAATAAAGTTGTATCTTATCTTATCTTATCCATTCTATCCGTACTTACTTAAAGGACAATTCCGGTGTAAAATGGATCTGGGATATGTTTATGATAACGAGTTGGAATGTTCGTTTGGGAGCAAAAAAGTGCGTATAAACGCATTCTTAAGTTGGTTGTTTATAGCCGATTCTACCAAAACGCTATAAACTTTGAACGATGGGGGCATTTGTCATGGTGTCATAACCCGGCTCAATGGCGATGACAAAAACGGGAGAGACGGTCCATTACCAATATAAAATAAAGGTTTATTTCCATACAAAACATAACTTAACAAAACCGCCAACGAAAACCCCAAAAGGTGTGGACGCCTGCAAGGAGCCAGTGAGTAGCGCCACCGACAGGCAATCAGCTGCTCTTTTATTCGGCTGGAGCACCGGTCCCAGGTGCTCCAGATCCAGCTGATGTCATCAGCTGATCACCTTAATGAAGATAGGTAGTCAATAAGTAGGCGGGGTCGTCACACCCCCCCCCATAAAGTCGGTGTACCAAAGGGAACACCGGCACATACTAACCAAATTGACCTGAAATTATCCTCCCCAAAAATATATTAATTCAAAGACAAATCTAAGAAAGAAAACACATAACTCCACCCTGCCCATGTCATGCTCCTTTTCCACCTGACCTCAGCAACCCTGGTACCTGGAGAAGCAAATTAAGAGAACAGACAGAAGAACACAACACAAAACAGCATGAAATGGCATCACTCATCACATTCATTCACGGCAAAGGAGCACGTGACAGCGCATCGGCAATGACATTATCCACCCCTTTGATATGCCGAATATCAAGATCGTATCCCTGCAGAAACAGAACCCATCTCATCAACCTCTGATTCGGACACTGCAATGACCTTAAAAAGGTCAGAGGATTATGATCTGTGTAAACCACAAGGGCGGCACCTCCTCCCGCATATACCTCAAAATGCTGCAGTGCCAAAACCAGCGCCAATGCCTCCTTTTCGATCACTGAGTAATTAAACTGGTAACGATTGAATTTCCTCGAGAAGAAGCTTACTGGCCTCACTACACCCTGGTCATCTCCCTGCAGCAAGACCGCGCCTGCTCCCACCTGACTGGCATCAACCTGGAGCAAAAAGGTCCGGTCAAAGCGCGGTGCCGCTAGAATAGGGAAAGAGCAGAGAACCGTCTTGACCTTATCAAAGGCTTGCTGACACTCCGGCGACCACACAAACTTTGCTCTGGTCTTCAGAAGCTCAGTAAGAGGGAACATTACCGTGGAAAAATTCTGACAGAACCCACGGTAATATCCCACCAGACCCAGAAACCGCTGCAGCTCTTTCTTCGTTGTGGGCCGTGGAAACTTCTCGACGGCCATAACTTTCGCGTGGACTGGAGCTACGCAACCTTGCCCCACTACTCGCCCCAGATAAGTAACAGTGGCCTTAGCAAACTCGCACTTGGATAAATTAACAGTAAGCCTCGCCTCTGCCAGGCGCTCAAACAGCGCCCGGATGCGCTGAAGATGGGAGTGCCATGTATCACTAAAAATCACCAAGTCATCCAAATAAACAGAACACCCCTCCAACCCGGACACAACTCGGTTCATTAACCGCTGGAATGTAGCGGGAGCGTTTCTTAACCCAAACGGCATTACCGTATAAGAATACAGACCTGACGGTGTAATAAACGCCGATATCTCCTGAGCACGCTTGGACAGCGGTACCTGCCAATATCCTTTAAGCAGGTCGAATTTACTGACAAACTTGGCAGGCCCAACACTGTCAATACAGTCGTCCATTCGCGGCAAAGGAAAATAATCTGGCTTTGTGACAGAGTTTACTTTTCTCATATCTGTACAAAACCGAGGTGTTTTGTCCTGCTTCGGCACCAAAATACAGGGGGAGGCCCAACTAGAGTTAGACGGGACAGCCATATCATTTTCAACCATGTAAGCCACCTCAGAGTCAAGATGTTTCAGCTTCTCCGGTGACATACGGTAAAAACGCTGTTTTATCGGCCTCGCATCTCCCACCTCGATGTCATGCTCCACCCAATCAGTGCGCGAAGGGACATCACCGAACAGACAGTGGAACTTCCGTACCAAGTCCCCCAGCTCACAGCGTCTAGAATCAGGCAAATGGGACAACACCTTGTCCAAGCTACTTAGAGCTTCAGAATTTTTTAAACGACCACACAGCAAACTGTCATCGGGCTCAGGCACCCCATCCTCATGCATCCCAGCCCCTGAACTAGCAACCAGAACCGGACGCACACCTTCCTCAGCCTGACCCGACTCACTAACACGGTTGTAGAACGGCTTCAACAAGTTAATGTGACAAAGCTGTTTGGACTTTCTCCGCCCTGGTGTCGCGATGAAATAGTTCAAATCTGAGAGTTTCTCAATGACTGTATACGGACCGGTATACTTAGCCTGGAACGGCGAACCCACAATAGGCATTAATGCCAAAACTTGGTCCCCAGGACTAAACTCTCGCTGCTCTGCGTGACGGTCATAATTTTTCTTCATTTTGACCTGCGACATCTGCAACTTGTCCCGTGCCATACCACCCGCCACGAACAAACGATGCCGAAACCCGTTCACAAAATCAACCAGATTTTTTGGTGGCTCAGCATCCACCCAGTTATCCTTTAACACAGCCAAAGGGCCCCTCACCACATGCCCAAAAACTAAGTCATTCGGACTGAAACCAGTACCCTCTTGTACGGCCTCCCTCGCAGCCAACATCAGCCACGGGAGCCCCTCCTCCCAGTCTCGATCCAGCTCCGTGCAATACGCACGCAGCAGAGACTTGAGAGTTTGATGAAATCTCTCCAACGCACCCTGACTCTGCGCGTGGTACGCCGATGACTGACTGTGTTTAATGCGCAAGGACCTCAACACTTGACTAAACATGTGGGAGGAAAAATTCGACCCTTGGTCACTCTGAATAACCTTCGGGATGCCAAAAACCGAAATGAACTGAGTCAATGCCTTCACCACGGCTTTAGTTGTAATAGATCTCAGCGGGTATGCAGCCGGATACCTGGTACTTTGGCACATAACTGTCAGTAAATACTTACAGCCAGATTTAGCGATCGGCAACGGGCCGACACAGTCCACAATCAAATATTCAAAAGGTTGGCTTATGGCAGGAATCGGTTGCAGAGGAGCAGACTTCACACTCTGATTCGGCTTCCCCGTTAATTGGCACACATGGCAGGTTTTAACATATTCGGCAACATCTCATTTTACACGCGGCCAAAAGAACTGTTTCAAGACATTTAAATACGTTTTCCTGACACCAAAGTGCCCACTCTCGTCGTGTGCCACTTTAAGGACCAGAGGCCTGAATTTAGTCGGTACAACCAACTGGTACACAGCATCCCCCACACCGTCACCCAAAACAGCCCATATCCGAAACAGCAGTCTGCTACGCAAAAAGTAGCCACTGGCTGCACTCTTTATCTCTGCAGCAGACAAAACACGACCAAATAATTCATTTAAAGAGGAATCACCAATTTGCTCCTGCAGCAACTCACTCTGACACCGACAGTGGAAAATCTGACAAAGACGGATCCTCAAAATCATCGTCACCAAGCTCCCCATCTGATAACTCAGGCTCAGCCTTACTCATTGCTCGTGTAACCACACAGGCTGAAAGAACCTCAGGTACCTCACTGGAACTCCAGTCAGAGACAGTACGATCCGGACAGAGCGTAACAACAGGTGAGTGAGGAGCATCAGCCCAGAGGCGGCCGCCAGCCAAGCCATTGCCCAAAATAAAATGAACCCCCTCTATAGGCAACGCCGGCCGCACTCCCACAGCTACCTCACCCTGCACGAGCTCACAATCCAGGACCACCTTATGCAAAGGCACGGGCAAAACCGTCAACCCCATCCCTCGACTGAGAATACGGTCCCCGCTGTCTGTCTCCGCGGACAAAGGCAGCACTGACTCAGTCATATAGGAATCATATGCCCCTGTGTCCCTCAAGATTGTAACCGGGACTTTAACATCGCTACCAACTAGCGATACAAAACCACTTCTAATGAAAGGAGCGTATGCTTCCAGAACATCTGGCTCACGGACAGAGGGAAACCCATTAGAAACACAGCCACTTCCCAGCGTAGCTGCAGCCGCAGCTGGCTTAACATTATAGCTGCTCCCCCTATGTTTAGACCACAACACCGGACAATCAGCCTTCAAATGGCCCATCTCACGACAATAGTAACAGGCTCTACTGTTGTCAACATTGCTCCGTGAGTGAGACTCGGATCTAATCATGCCAGACGCCCCGGAACGCATCTGGTCAGCCGCCGCAACACCTCGCCTGTTTCCACCCCAGCCAGAATCATTGCGGCCGGGTGTGCGCTCTCTCACATCGCCCTTATGGAGCAGCACATACTCATCTGCTGACACAGCCGCTTCTGCAGCAGAGGCAACCTTCCGTTCACTAATGTAGGTCGCAATCAAACCAGGTAGCGTATTCTTAAATTGCTCCAAAATTACTAACTCACACAACTCATCAAAAGTAGATATTTCAAGCGCAGCCAACCAACGTTTAAAATGGGTAGTTAAATCCCGAACAAATTCAACATAGGTCTGGCCACTTTCCCTTTCCCAAGCGCGAAAACGTTGGCGATATGCTTCAGGCACAAGCTCATAAGCCTTCAGCACTGCAGATTTTATTTTAACATAACTACCGCTATCAGCCGTGCTCATAGACGAATATGCCCCCTGCGCCTTACCTGTGAGGACGCACTGGAGCAGCAGAGCACAGTCCTCATCAGACCAACCCCTCGCCGCGGAAACACGCTCAAAAAGCACAAAAAATTAGTCAGGATCCCTCTCATTAAACGGTGGCAACAGCCGCAAGTTGGTGATGTCAAAGGGCCGCGCACCGACCCCAGACACCTGCCCCTTCTGACTCTCAGCAGCCAGACGATAACCCTCCCGCTGGCGGATCACCTCCAGCTCTATTTGTTTTTTTGCTTCCATCTCACATTTAAATCTCTCATGTTCCAACTGCATTGAGAGGAGCTCCTTTTGCTGCTCAAACGTCAGCCCCTGGGTCTGAAAAGGCATGCCTACGGCAGGTGGAGAAGCTGGCACCGGGCCAGACGTAAGGACTCCCAGTTCAATAAGTTTTACCTTCAAAGCAATTTTAATATCTTCTTTACGCTTCCTTTCTATCCCGGCCACCGAATAATATTCCGACAGTTTCAACAACTGTTCCTTTGTACAATTGTCCAAGGCCTCCTCTGACGGAGCCGCCACAAACGCTTCACATTCAGCCATCTCAAAACCACCACTTGGACCAAACAAAACACACCGTTATGCCCGAACCGGACCAGCAAGACAGCGAAGTGTCCCCGTGCGCACTAAGAGGATGCCAGTTTGGAGTTTCCCCGCTAACTAAACATCAACCCCCTAACTAAACTCCCGGCTAGTCTTCATGCAGCGGGCAGTGGCGGGTACTTACGCACTAGAGACCGCTGACCCGGGAAAGCGACTAGCAAGCCAGCAACTCCCCCAAAATCACGGACATGCTCCCAAGACAATGCTTTAACCACTATGCCGCCACAACACTACCACGACCCCTGCAACGAACCCAAAGGGGAACGCCGCTATGCCTACCAGGGAAAACTCCGCACCGCACTAAGATCCACACGCTGAGGACAACACTTGTCAACCGGCTTTTTGGTACTGGCATAAATTAAGTGAGCAACCCTGATACTCACCCTGATCCGTCAGCCCATGCACCATGAACTCTCCCCTTAACTACGGAAAAAACACTCGCAAAATGAGCAACAACCGTTTCAACCTCAAGGCAAACAAACAAAGGCAAAACAAAATCTACACTCAACTATTGCGCAAACCGAACGGACGAGCCCCCATTTGTCATAACCCGGCTCAATGGCGATGACAAAAACGGGAGAGACGGTGCATTACCAATATAAAATAAAGGTTTATTTCCATACAAAACATAACTTAACAAAACCGCCAACGAAAACCCCAAAAGGTGTGGACGCCTGCAAGGAGCCAGTGAGTAGCGCCACCGACAGGCAATCAGCTGCTCTTTTATTCGGCTGGAGCACCGGTCCCAGGTGCTCCAGATCCAGCTGATGTCATCAGCTGATCACCTTAATGAAGATAGGTAGTCAATAAGTAGGCGGGGTCGTCACAATGGTAAAAACTAAATCGCTACTTTAAACCACTTAACAGGCTAGAAGTAGCCCGACACTTCTTTGGTAGTATAATAAGGGTCTTGACATATAAAACGAGGCATTGATAACTTTGATTGTACAGATTGTTTATTAAAAAGGACATTTTATCCACACCATACCATCAGTAGTTCACCTGTCGACGCCATCTTGTTTCTAAGACTCGATAAGTAGATTGGTAAACACAGCTTGCGTGTTGCTGACGGATGTCACAATCTCTGTGTTCGTCAATCTACCTATCGAGTCTTAAAAACAAGATGGCGTCGTCTAGTTTTTACCATTATAAAAATGCCATCGTTCCAAGTTTATAGCATTTTGGTGGAATCGGCTAAAAACAACCAACTTAAGAATGCGTCTATACTCGCTTTTTTGCTCCCAAACGAAGATTCCAACTCGTTATCCTATTAAACATATCCCAGATCCATTTTACACCGGAATTGTCCTTTAAGGCTCTTGCCACACTAACTCGGGTAAATCTACAAACGGATAAATATTTTTCCGTTTAGCCCTTCCATCCACACTAAAACTGAGAATTCCGACACTGAAAACGATGCTGATGTGGATGAATGTGTGTGGACAGGGTAGACGGAGGCTTTCAAAAACGATGACGTTCAGTTAACATGACGCTGCCACAAGCTTGAGACCGACGCTCATCAAAAAAATGGCAGGTGAAATGCAAATGATCTCTGTACAATGTACTAATGTATCTCCAGATATAACTCGACATATTGGCTCAAACATATTCGTTGCTCCAACACCGGAGGCGAGCTCTGTACTTGATGTTCTTAAGTGATGGTAAAAAAACAGAAAGACGGCAGTTAAAACCGTACTTGGAGCACCGTTTCTGGACAAGACCGGGTCGAAAATGATTAACCAGCTGATCAACTGTGAATATCAGCTGATCGCGCGCCTGTAATCTAAATAATTACTTCCTCTCCATTGAAACCCATTCATATTTTTCGATCTCATAGGTCCCATGGGCTCTACCGGAAGGGGCGTGACTTCGCCACTCTATTAACAGTTTTATAGATCCACCTAGCAGCCTGTTGCTGGACTGTACCACTTTCACAGGGGGGTTCCTGTGGGTCTAGACTCGATCCGTTGGCTTAAACCACAGTTGGGGCCATGGAGGGAGAGAAAGAGACTCGTTGGTCATAAGAGGATACCCTATCGATGTGTTAAGCTTCACCAGTTGATTTATATGGAATCTGTGATTCAGTAAAGTGACAGAATTCAGACTTTGTTCGAGTGGAGAAATTATTCTAACAATGCTTTTTTTAAGTCTATTGTATATCTTTTTTGTGTTGTAGTCTAAACACAGTTACAGTCTCCAAGGTGTTTAATTCTCATCGCTGTTCTCATCTGCTGTACACATCTGTACTGTAGTGAGGTCAGTGTGGTTATGTCGTGGGGTTCATATTGAAAGTTGATGACGTATTCAGTGTGACGCAGTCACACTGATCTTCTCTCAATAAACAGCTAAAGTTCAAAAGGCAAATGAAGTGATGGATGAGTTGTGTTTGTGTCCAGGTCTCCAGTCTACTATGGATGAGGAGAGAGAGGAGGGGGGTCCTACCTCTAAGACCACTCTGTCTGGGGAACATGGCCGCCAGAGCAAAGCTAAGAGGTAAGAAGAGGATCTCTCTGCCTGTGACAGTTGTCCATCTAAGAGCTCAGCAGTGATATATCATGACTCCATCATTACTCGGAGTAACAGCTGTGTGTGTCTGTTTATGTGTGTTGAAGCCCAGTGCAGCAGCAGAGAGCAGTCTCCCCTGGACCCAGCTGTGTCTCCTTGAAGAGTGACCGGTCTATGGACAAACCTCCTACTTTTAAAGATGGACGCCCCTCCAGAGAGGAGAGGTGGGAGATTCAAACCGACGATGACAACAGACCAGTTGGTTGTTATCAGACTCTATCGATACTGATGTTTACTAGTCAGGAATAAACAATAGTGTGTGTGTGTGTGTGTGTGTGTGTGTGTGTGTGTGTGTGTGTGTGTGTGTGTGTGTGTGTGTGTGTGTGTGTGTGTGTGTGTGTGTGTGTGTGTGTGTGTGTGCGTGCGTGCGTGCGTGCGTGCGTGCGTGCGCGTTGTGTTGTGTTGTGTTGGAACTTTAAAGATGGAATCACCAACCTTCTAAGGAAAGGTGAGGATTCAGTCAATACATCTGGACTGTTTAACTGGCGGCCCGCGGATCATCTTGATCCGGCCCGCCGATTGTTAATCAGAACATAATCAATCAGGATAAAATAACGCCAGGAGGAAGCTGTTTCTGTGCAAGAATGAGAGCCAGTTTAATTTCCTCCAATAGGTACCTGTTCTGTCCAGTTTGCCCCGCCCTCTTTGTGCGTGGGCCAATGTCTGCCTCTGCTGTGGCAAAGTGCTTGGACTCAAAAGAGGATGTTGACGTTGGGAAGGCGAAAGGTAGAAAGTGAAACTCGACACTTAAACCAGGAGTGTGGGATATCCGTTCAGTAAGTTGATCTGCCACATGGCCATGGCAGCAACAGAAGAACACACTCTGGGCCATAACCTGCGAGGCCAATGTATGTTATATTGTTAGCCTGTATTCGTCGTTCCTAACCCCTCTTGCCCACTGCATCCGTCAACGGACGGATCCCATTGACTCTGAATGGGGCGGAGCCCCAATGCATTGTGGGTCCATCCGTTCCGTCGGCTCCGTCAAGAAAGTTGAAAACTGTTCAACTTTTCAGACAGCGACGGATCAGTCATCCAATCAGATCGCGTATGCTCGGGCTTGGCTGACGGATGCCTCTGCAAAGACTACTCTCCCATCCGTCAGCCACGCCTGCCGTCATCCGTTGACGGACGGTGCAGTGGGTGGACGGCGTTAGTCCACTGAGCGCCTGCTGTAGAGAGCGATGATGAGCTGGAGGAGAACAGTCTGTCCAGTACCAACGTCACAGCAATTTAGAAATGAGCATTAAGACGACTTGTAGCAGACTTTACAGGTTTAATGTTAGAAGGTTCAACGTCTTTCAAACGAACCCATTTATTGAATCAGTTCTATCTTTGGAGGTAAAGTGATTGATTGAAACTCAGGATCCAAGGGGAATAAACCTATTTTCTATGTTAGCTAAATGCATTGTGAATCAACACTCTATGCAAAGTATGAAGGGTGCTTAGTGTGTTTTATGTCAACATGTAAGTACTTAAATGCCTTTAATAACCTAATTTTTCAGTCCCCCCTTATATTTCCATTCCAATGATAGGATCCCCAAGAGATAGTAGTTGGGTAGCCCTGCAATAAATTATCAAATGAAACAACATCCACAAATCCTAACTTCAAGATGCTTCTTGTTTTTTAGAAGGTGGCAGGAGAGAGCAGACTCCCCTGGACCCAGCTGTGTCTCCATGAAGAGTGACCACTCTATGGATCCACCTGCTACCTTTAAAGATGGACATCAGTCTATTGAGAAGAGGTGAGGATTATCAGAGAGCATAAAGATAAAGCTTCTATTAACCCTTATAAGGTGTTCGGGTCTGTGGGACCCGTTTTCAGTTTTTAGCTTTATAAAAGTGATACAAATAATTATTATTTTGAACTAAGATTCATTGGCTTTGGCTCATTTTCTGTGAGGAACATGAATCAGAAAACATTTTCAATGACCCCCCCCTGTATACCCCCCCATCACATTTCTATTACACACAGGGTGTTCGGGTCCAGTGGACCCGGAGCTAGTTTAAGTGTGGAAATCATAGGTTCTGTGCACCCTCATTTTCCCTTCTTCCTCTGTGTGTGTGTGTGTGTGTGTGTGTGTGTGTGTGTGTGTGTGTGTGTGTGTGTGTGTGTGTGTGTGTGTGTGTGTGTGTGTGTGTGTGTGTGTGTGTGTGTGTGTGTGTGTGTGTGTGAAAGAGAGAGGGGGAAAGAGTAAAGCAGGTGAATGGGCCCTTGGTGTGAGCACCCACAGTGTGCACCCACTGTTCCACAAGGTTGCAAAATTGGAGCACCCAACACTATCAAGCTTGGGGACCTGACACTATAAAAAAGCTCTGTCAGCGTGGTTCCATACCACAACTGATCAAGATGGCAAAGCAATTCTCTGTTCAGACTGCCTTACAGCTGATATTTGAAGAGACAGAGGGTTTTGATGGTAATGCAGAGGAAATAAGTTCGGAAAGTGAGGATAACATTTCAGAGTTTGAAGAGGAGGATGAGCATCAGCCAGCTCCGAAACGTAAAAGAGCCTCAGGACTAGCCCTTCAGCAGCCAGGACAAGCCTGCGAGCAGCAAGCCCCAGGACCATCCCGTGAGCAGGCAGGACCAGCCCGCAAGCAGCCAGCCCCAGGACCATCCCGTGGGCAGCCAGGACCAGCCCGCGAGCAGCCAACCCCAGGACCAACCCGCGAGCAGCCAACCCCAGGACCAACCCGCAAGCAGCCAGCCCCAGGAACAACCCGCAAGCAGCCAGCCCCAGGACCATCCCGTGAGCAGCCAGGACCAGCCCGCGAGCAGCCAACCCCAGGACCAACCCGCGAGCAGCCAACCCCAGGACCATCCCGCAAGCAGCCAGCCCCAGGAACAACCCGCGAGCAGCCAGGCCCAGGAACAACCCGCAAGCAGCCAGCCCCAGGAACAACCCGCGAGCAGCCAGGCCCAGGAACAACCCGCAAGCAGCCAGATGTAGGACCAGCCCGTCAGCCAAAAAGAAACGCTGTGAAGTGTGTGGACCCATGATGGACAGAGAAACACAATATATGCAACCAGTGCAAAAAATACATATGCAATACACACACAGTGAGACTCTGCCCCTCATGTGTGGTATAGTCTGATATACGTATAATGGCCGTGTTCAAAGGCTTTAATGTGTTGTTCAGACAGATGTTATTGAGTATGTTTCAATTTCTAATGATGTTGATTATTTCCCAGTTATGCCTGTTTTATGAGGCATTTCCTTATTTTGTTGCATTTTAATGCAAAAAGAAACAAAAACGAGTGGCACCTCTATTCATAAATGTGATTTAACAAAGGTAAAGTGAACAAATTTAACATATGTGTTGTTTATAATACTTGCAATTGGGATGAAGTAACCATCTGGTGAGTATTTAAAAAAAAAAAAAGTTTGATTATGTTGAATTAAAAGGCCTAAAATGCAATGGGTCCACCAGACCCAGCAGCACCTCCTGTGTAACAAAAACACGAACACCCTATGAGGGTTCATCCATAAATCCTGGTTCTTGTTTTTCTACAATAGACCAGTAGAAGAGAGCAGACTCTTGTTATCAGACTCTCCTGGTACTGATGTTTACAAGTCAGGAAAAATAGGTGTGTGTGTGTGTGTGTGTGTGTGTGTGTGTGTGTGTGTGTGTGTGTGTGTGTGTGTGTGTGTGTGTGTGTGTGTGTGTGTGTGTGTGTGTGTGTGTGTGTGTGTGTGTGTGTGTGTTCTCCACAGACACCAGGAGAGGTCAAAGGTCACCAGTGCTCAGCCTGTACAGCAGCATCTAACAGAGCTGATGAAACAGGAGGAACTGGCTGACACACTGGGCGGTAAGAGACCTTTGAACTTTGAAGAGACTCTTACCTTGAAAAATTATAAAAAGAATGGAGAGCAGCACTTCCATTTGTTCTGTTCAGACTAAATTACATAATGTGAGACTTATACATTTCTAACTTCAATGTGGGGATAACTTTCCTCTTGGGAGTTGAATGGTTTGATCCAGAGATGTAGGGTTATTGTGGGGGGGGGGGGCAGGTTGAATGGTTTGATCCAGATATGTAGGGTTATTGTGGGGGCATCAGGTTGAATAACAAAACAATAAACTGTAGAAGACCAACAGCAGAATAACTCAGTGGAAGAGATACAACACTATTTTATTATATCAGCATAGCAAGTCACTTTACACTGATTCACTATCATTATTCCTATCATCAGACCAATCATACTGCTTCGAAAATATCAAATGAGTCCTGAACATTTTGAAACTGTAACGTGCAGTCCTTGTCACGACCAGCTTTTCAGACCGCAAGTTATGAAGCCACTAAATATCATTAAGTTGATCATTTAACAGGAAATATTGACATGGTTCCACTGTCACCTTCCAATAACTTGTCTTCTGTTGCTTTCACTTTAAGGATCAGCTGCTGTCAAGTGCCAACATAAAATCAAGTCTAATTTAAAGAAGAAGTTCAGGTCTGTGTTTGAGGGAATCGCTAAAGCAGGACAGCAAACACATATGAACGACTTCTACACAGAGATCTTCATCACAGAGAGAGGCAGCGGAGAGGTCAACAAGGAACATGAGGTCAGACTGATTGAAACCGCTTCCAGGAAACCAGCCAAAGAAGAAACACCAATCAGATGTGAGGACATCTTTAAACCCTTACCTGGACAAGATCAACCAATCAGGACAATAATGACAACTGGAGTGGCCGGCATTGGTAAAACCGTCTTAACACAGAAGTTCACCCTGGACTGGGCTGAAGGCAAAACCAACCACGACATAGACTTCACATTTCTCCTCACTTTCAGAGAGCTGAACTTACAGAAAGGGAAAGAGTTTAGCTTGGTGGAACTCCTTCATCATTTCTTTATTGAGACCAAATATGCAGGAATCTGCAGATTCGACCTGTTCCAAGTTGTATTCATCTTGGATGGTCTGGATGAATGTCGACTTCCTCTGGACTTTCAGAGAAACCCGATCTGGACTGATGTCACAAAGTCCACCTCGGTGGACGTGCTGCTGACCAACCTCATCAGGGGCGACCTGCTTCCCTCCGCTCGCATCTGGTTAACCACGCGCCAAGTGGCAGCCAATCAGATCCCTGCTGAGTGTGTTGGCATGGTGACAGAGGTGAGGGGGTTCACCAACCCACAGAAGGAGGAGTACTTCAGGAAGAGATTCAAAGACGAGACACTGGCCAGCACAATCCTCTCCCACGTCAAGAAATCACGAAGCCTCCACATCATGTGTCACATCCCAGTCTTCTGTTGGATCACTGCTTCCGTTCTGGAGGACCTCTTCAAAACATCCCAGATAGAAGAGATGCCCAAGACCTTGACTCAGATGTACAGCCACTTCCTGAGGGTTCAGTCCATACAGGGGGACAGGAAGTACCATGGGAGGGCTGAAACAGATCCAGACTGGAGTTCAGAAAGCAGGGAGATCATTGTTTCTCTGGGAAAACTTGCTTTTAACCAGCTGGAGAAAGGAAACCTGATCTTCTATGAGGCAGACCTGACAGACTGTGACATTGATATCACAGCAGCCTCAGTGTACTCAGGAGTGTTCACCCAGATCTTTAAAGAGGAGTGTGGGCTGTACCAGGACAAGGTGTTCTGCTTTGTCCATCTGAGCATCCAGGAGTTTCTGGCTGCCCTTTATGTCTTTCAGTCCTTCATCAACACTGGGGTCAACCTGCTCACAGAAGAACCACCAACCTCCAGGGAAGATGAACTCCTCCTCTACCAGAGTGCTGTGGACAAGGCCTTACAGAGTGAGAACGGACACCTGGACTTGTTCCTCCGCTTCCTTCTAGGCCTCTCTCTAGAGCCCAATCAGATTCTCCTACAAGGTCTGCTGGGAAAAAAAGGAAGGGACTCCCAGACCAATAAGAAAACAGTGTCTTACATCAAGGAGAAGATTGGTGGAGATCTCTCTCCAGAGAAAAGCATCAATCTGTTCCACTGTCTGAATGAGCTGAACGACAGTTCTCTAGTGGAGGAGATCCAACGGTTCCTGACATCAGGAAGTCTCTCCACAGGATCGCTCGCTCTTGCTCAGTGGTCAGCGCTGGTCTTCATCTTACTGTCATCAGAAGAGGAGCTGGACGTGTTTGACCTGAAGAAATACTCTGCTTCAGAGGAGGGTCTTCTGAGGCTGCTGCCAGTGGTCAAAGCCTCAACAACGTCTCTGTAAGTTCATTAATACACACATTATACATATTACTAGAACATAAAAGTCAAAAACATATATAAATATAAAACACATGTAAAGCAAATGTAAACATCTTTGAAGGATCACTAATAACTATACACAGAACATTATATTGTGTAACCAGGTTGAAGAGAACTGATGAAAGACCTATTTATTATGAAATAATGAATAAGGAAAGCCAAGAATTAATAATTGTTTAATAGTTAAATACAGCTGTATTCAAATATATAGATATAAGTAATTATTGATAAGGATAGACTCATAAATATACGTTTATTATTAATTAAAGGTGACCCATTATTTAAAAACGTTAAACCTTGCTCAGTAGTTTGGTTATATGGACGCTGTTTGAGTTTTAACCTATCGGACGGTTGATATAAAGACTTCCGGGTCATCTGGGGGAAGGGTGAGAGGTCACGAGTGAGCGGGGAAAAAGGAGAGAGAGTGAAGAGACAAAGGATGAGAGTACTTTATTCTCTGTAGAGATCGCCCATTTAAATGAAATTTTAACATTTAGTTTGACGGTTAAATGAGGACGGGAGAGGGTGTATTTGGGGATGGTTTTATTGGTGTTTCTGTTCGTGTCTGGGATGTTTTGGGCGTTTACTGTGAAGCTAGCTTGGTTTGCTAACCGCCGGAGCTTCCTCCGAGCGGGATTTAAATCATCAGAGATGGACACGAGGACCACAGCAGGGGTCGCCGCGCGCTTGTACTACAATGCATAATATACATAATACTACAATAAAATATTAATACACAATACCATTTTCGAACACTACTAATCAACTTTTCAATAGTATACATTTTACAGCCAATACAGTAAAATAAGGATATAATGTATTGACTAGTATATATTAATAAAACAGTCCTTTATTATGTTAAAAAACAAAAGAGGTAAAATATTAAACCCAGTTCCTAACATGTTGTTTGTATTGTGTGTGGGCAGGCTGAATGGCTGTCAGCTGTCAGAGACATTCTGTGAAGATCTGGCCTCAGTTCTCAGCTCCTCTAGTCTGAGAGAGCTGGACCTGGGTACCAATGATCTGAAGGATTCAGGAGTGAAGCTGCTCTCTGCTGGACTGGAGAGTCCACACTGTACACTGGAAACCCTCAGGTCAGTTTTTTTAAATGGTCAAACGGTTACACCACAAGTTCCACAGCAGAGGACGTTGGACAAGTTTTACCTCAAAAAAGTTAACAGCTCTAAATAAATAAGTAGAATATGTCCTCTCAGGGCTCAAGACACATTTTATACTGCTGCCTCCATCTTTCTCATTGGGTGGCACCCTAACAAATGTGGTTGAAGCCTTTTATTAGACGTGATAAGTTCCTTAATCACGCATCATCCATCTGTGTCCATTCATGTGCACACATCACTCGCCTTAAATAAGCTGTTAATGTTTTGATTGCATAGTGGGTATTTTTCTTTTTTTAATGCCAGCCCCATGACATCTCTTTCCTCACCAACCAACTCTTCATCCTACTCCTCGTCAATCAAATAGCTACTAATGATAACCGGCTGCTGATTGGATAATATACTCCAATTAAGATGTATTTTCTTCTCTGGGTCGTCCAGAATAATGCATTTCTTCACATGCTCTTGAATAGCTCTAGTGCTGCGGTGACATTTAAATTAAACTTTGAACAAAGTACAAACCAGTGTTTTAGTTTTCTGATCAAAGCAGTGTGCCTTCAAGGGAACTTAAGTCGGTCGTGTTTCCCAATGGAGCGATCACAGTGCCGCGGTAATACAGCCACACTTTAACTTAGCACTGAACTAAACCTTGGCAGTCTGCGTGCATCGTGTGGTAGAAAATAATGAAGGTTTAAAAGGATATTTGCCAAATGTTGGAATATATTAGTGGAGAGGAATATACCAGCAGGGGGAGAGGGGACGGCTCCAGACCTTGTTCCATTGTTATTCATCACCTCAGAGAGTTCAGGGTGGGCCGGCAAACACTCACACAAGACATCCCTCTGTAGTCCGTGACATCAGTCTATTTCTCAGTTCACTTCGATAATAAGTGTAAGTACGGTTAACTTTAAGTATAAATGATATAAGAATATAAGGTAAATATGTATCCAAATGTTAAACACTTGATATTACCTGGCTTTCCTTGGTCAACAAGTGCTTGCATTCTGAGGGACATTTACATGTGTTCCTCATTGACGTGTTACAAAAGATATGCCCCCTGGTTTATGTATAAGTGGCCCCTCAAAGACGGCTGGCCCCCGTCACGGTGAGTGGGAACGCCCTCCTATGGTATCTCCTCTGTGGTTTTAGAATGTATATTTTGTAGGCTCCAAGTTGGAGTTAGGTTAACTAATTCATACCCCGGTTAAAATCAGACACTACCAGCTTTAGGATTATGACTTATGCCACAGACAAATAAAGTGGCATTGTTAACTATTACAAATACACATTTTACTGTTTAAATTAATATTGCTTTCACAGGGCTCATCTCTTAAACCCATGTGGTAAGTCATGGTGATTTAAGATCAGGTTAATAAACAAGGCGATGAATGTATTTTAATGAAAGACCTCACTTCATATAACTAATGTATAATATGTAACTTCATGTAACTTGTAACCAAACATCGGTCCTTCATTATGTTAACAGTAAACGCTGTAAGTTACTTTAATCGCAGTTCCTAATGTAATGAACCTACATTTATACTTTGTTTCTGAATTGTTTTGTTTTGTTTTGACATGATTCTGTATTTTATTTGTGGTCATAAGGACATCTAATTTGTTTTTGTCAATCATCAGATCAGCATGCGTGGTTAGCGATAGTGATTGGTGATTGGCCCATTCCTGATTACACGCAATATATAGCGCAGAGAATTACGGAAAGAGGGGGCTTGACTCTATCCGCGCCCGTGGATGCGCTTTCGTTTGGACGTCTCTTCACTCCCTACGCTCTCGTGGACGTCGTATTTTTGGATGGCCAACATTCTTCACTTCCTCCCTCATGACGCGGACGTCTCTTCACTCCCTCCGCTCTCGTGGACGCCTTGTTTTTTTGTATAGTTTGGACTCTCTTCACTTCCTCCCTCGTGATGCCCTATCGTTTGGACGCTCTCCGACGCTCCGTGGTCGCGATGGACATTGTGTTTAGGGAAGAGGGGGAAAATGGTGTAAATTTGTGATAATAACATGTCTTGATCCTGAAGTTGAAGATAAATACTCAAAACACATTCATGACTCTCTGTCTGCCTTTGCTGCCATTTTTGACACGTAACACTAACATGTTGTGTTTACTGTGTGTGTGCAGGCTGAATCGCTGTCATCTGTCAGAGAGATGCTGTGAAGCTCTGGCCTCAGTTCTCAGCTCCTGTAGTCTGAGAGAGCTGGATCTGAGTACCAATGATCTGAAGGATTCAGGAGTGAAGCTGCTCTCTGCTGGACTGGATAGTCCACACTGTACACTGGAAATTCTCAGGTCAGTTTTTCTAAATGGTCAAACATTTACAACACAAGTTACACATCAGTGGACGTTGAACAGATTTCCCTCAATAATGTTAACAGCTCTAAATAAGTAGAATATGTCCTCTCAGGGCTGAAGACACATTTTATACTGCTGCAACTAACTTTCTCATTTGGTGGCACCCTAAAAAATTTGGTCGCCGCCTTTTATCAGACGTGATAATGTCTTTAGTCACATACCATTCATCTGTGTCCATTCATGTGAACAGATTCACTCTCTCTAAAAAAGCTGTTAATGTTTTGATTGCCTAGGGGGTCTTTTTTCGGTTTTTACCACCAGCACCTCAACATCTCTTTCCTCACCAACCAACTCTTCATCCTCCTCCACCTCAATCATATTCCTACTAATAATATCTGGCTGCTGATTGGATAACATTCTCTAATTAGGATTGATCTTCTTTGGGTCGTCCAGAATAATCAGTTCTTCACAGGCTCTTGAAAAGCTCTAGTGCTGCGGTGACATTTCAATGAAACTTTGCACAAAGTACAAACCAGTGTTTTAGTTTTCTGATCAAAGCAGTGTGTCTTCATGGGAACTTAAGTAGGTCGTGTTTCCCAATGGAGCGATCACACGGGCGGCGCAATACAGCCGCACTTTGACTCCCAGCACTGAACTAGACCTTGGCAGTCTGCATGCATCGCAGCGCCATTACCACTCGTCTTATCAAACACAAGACCTCAATCTCACTCTATTTGTGTTGCCATGGCAGTAAAAGGTGTACGTTGGATTCAGTTTGTAAATGATGCTATAAGGTGTATGTTTTATTACATTCCTATTCTACTCTTAATCATGTAGTCAGGCAGTAAGGTGGACTTTAGAGTTGTTTAGTAAAGTTTAATAACCGATTCTTCTTAGAACTAGCTCTTTTTAGGGACTTTTTCAGGAGTCATTTTAAATCTTTAGTTATCTGACCTCTAATTAAGTCATATTTAATAGATCTACTGTATCTGACATTTACTTTAACTAATAAAACATGTCTTATTACAAATTTCAAATACAACATTAATGACAGTTCCTAACATGTTGTGTTCATTGTGTGTGCAGGCTGAATGGCTGTAATCTGTCAGAGAGATGCTGTGAAGCTCTGGCCTCAGTTCTCAGCTCCAACTCCTCTAGTCTGAGAGAGCTGGACCTGGGTACCAATGATCTGCAGGATTCAGGAGTGAAGCTGCTCTCTGCTGGACTGGGGAGTCCACACTGTACACTGGAAACTCTCAGGTCAGTTTTACTCAATGGTCAAACAGTTACACTACAAGTTCCACATCAGAGGACGGTTATATGACTCTTAGCTTATAACTCAGTACCTGTGATGACCACATCCATGACTTTGGTATCATTGGAGATGTAACACCTTGTTTAGGTGGATATTCTAATCCATCCATATGCCTGCAACTTTTCAATCATAAATATGAACATGAACTCAAAATATAGTAATATTGCCCCCCCCCCCCCCCCCCCCATAGGATACAGAATTAATATTGTTATATTGTGTAACCAGGGTGAAGAGACAAACTCATAAAAGCTCTATTCATTATGAAATAATAAATAAGGAAAGAGGATTAATGTTGGTTAATTAATAGTAAAACCAGCTTTAAGCAGTGGTGTATTGGTGCCTGGAGGAGTGGGGATCCTCTTAATGTCATAAAGCGGCCAGTGTTATAAACAGAGACATTAATACTACTCTATTGGATATTTATGGACTTGAGTCTGAAATAAAGTTTTCATATCTACTCTCTAGTACATTTTGAGTTCACCCAGAAGTGGGCCAGTAGTGTTTGCACATTGTCAATTAACTTCTGCTGCTTGGCCTTTAAGTAGTCTTTGGGCCAGTAGTCTATTAGTAAACCGTTTCTTGTAAGAGATGATGTTACAAGATTTTTTATCATGGGGCAGTTTGCAAATATTATTGCAAAAAATAACTAACAACATAGGATTTTACCCCTTTTTTCTCTAAATTGGGACTTATTTCAGTAACAGTGATGAAACTTTATAGATTACGATCATATCAAAGACAAACGACCGACCAAATGAGCTGTGGCCCTTCTCCACTGACCTGCACGGGCAGGACGTCACCAGTGGGTATCTGAGCCGTGTTGCCTGGAGGGCCGGGTGGTGTTACCGCTGACGGTTATGAAGTCTCTTCTTCTTTCTAAACTTCACTCAGTATTATTTTTTCAGGAATATTAATAATTGTATTGACATTTTAGCTAGTGAGATATTATGCCGTTTATATAGTTGACTTAATTTGTTGTTTGAAACATTGCTCTTGCTGCGATAGAAACAATATTTAGATATGATTAAAATATAAATCATTTATTAATTAAAGTATATAAAGCAAAGCAGGAAGACTGCAGTGGAGGAGGACAGGAAGCCAGAGTGAGGCACATAGCTGCTGAGAAGAGGAGGAAAGCACTGGGCCCGGCAAAGGCACAAAACACAAGAAACGTGCTGTGGTGGGTGGGCTGGAGTCTTGAAAGTCGGCGGGGGGAGGTATTGTAAGTCAGTTATCTTGAATATATATATGATATTGGATATTGTAATTAATTTATCGTGTGTGTCTCTGTGTGTGTGTGTGTAGCTTGTCTGGCTGCCTGGTCACACAGGAAGGCTGTGCTTCTCTGGCCTCAGCTCTGAGCTCCAACCCCTCCCATCTGAGAGAGCTGGACCTGAGCTACAATCACCCAGGAGACTCTGGAGCTGCGCTGCTCTCTGCTGGACTGGAGGATCCACGCTGGAGACCGGACACTCTCAGGTATGGAGAGGACAGCTCACCACTCAGGGACAAAGTCTCCTACAAGGGTTCAAGCTGCTGCTAGAAGTCGTTTGAAAAGCCAGCTGTCACTCATGTGTAGAACGTTATGAGACGGCCGATGATGAAGGTGAATGTTTCAACATGCTGCTCTCACTTTGTTTCCCCCCAGTGTGGAGCACGGTGGAGTGTGGAGGCTGAAACCAGCTCTAAAGAAGTGTAAGTGTCTGTTTGATTCATCCAAACACATACTCACTATTGGGATGAAAAGTCCATCCACACAGCTTGTGGAGGGGCTGTGTGGATGGACTATACATAGACACGTGTTCATGTCTATGTATAGTACGTATGAACCACTTCTATGGTACCAACTAGGGATGTGAATAACTCCAATTTTTCATGGTTGAATAATCGGTGGGTGATATGAACGAATAATCGATTATTCGATGTGTGCCGACATTCACAAAGGCAACAATGGATCATCGGCAAGAAATCACTTAATAACTTAAACGCAAAAAAACAACTACCTGCTAAATAGTTCCTGCTATAGTCCCTATAGTATCCGTGGTATAAAGGCTGAATCGCGACGGTCTATACTTTCAACATAAAGAGTACTTATTTATAATTTGTTTTCTGATTACAGTTTAATGTAACAGTAAACTGACAACATCGCTAATTAACACCGCAACTGCAAATTAATCGCACAGAGATAACCATGGCAACCGGTCAAACTAATTTTCTTATGCCGATGATTCTGCGCGCACATCCGCCGTGTTGATAAACAAATAACCCCCCTATAAATGAATGGTCTTCATTTATTTTCTATGGCAAGTGACCATGGTATAAGCTGGATAATGCCCTTGGACACCTGTTCAACACCTGTTTTGACTGGGACAGCCACTCACACACAAATGGGATTTACATTTAGGTTTAACTTAAATGATCTTATAAACAATATGCACTACTATTTCTAAAGCTATAGTCTATTATAGTAGCCATCATCTGATATGATGTAGTCTTTCTATGTTAATATTTGCAGAGAAGACGAACGTGGAACAGGAAGAAGAAGAAGAATGCAACACAACAGCACTAGTGGTGATGATGATGAAGAATGGTTCAGCAGCTCATCATGTCTTGTTCTCCCTCAGATGCTTGTGACCTCACACTGGACCCCAACACGGCCTACAGTCGACTCTCTCTGTCTGAGGACAACAGGAAGGTGACGGTGGTTGAAGAGGACCAGTCGTATCCGGATCACCCAGAGAGATTCGACCACTGGGAGCAGGTGTTAGGTAGAGAGGCTCTGACTGGCCGCTGTTACTGGGAGGTAGAGTGGGAAGGAGATGTTGGTATAGGAGTGACATACAGAGGAATCACAAGGAGAGGAGTGGGTGATAGCTGGCTTGGAGAGAACAACAAGTCCTGGAGGCTTGATTGTCGTGATGATCGATACTATGCCCGGTACAACCGTAGTGGAACACTCCTACCTCTCCCCCCCGCTGGCTCCACCAGAGTAGGAGTGTATCTGGACCGGCCTGCTGGCTCTCTGTCCTTCTACAGAGTGTCCCCAGGTGGAGGAGGGTCCTCAGACCCACTGACACACCTCCACACCTTCCTGTCCCCCTTCATCCAGGAGGACATCCTCCCTGGGTTTGTGTTCTGGGGGGTCGGTGCCTCAGTGTCTCTGTGTAAGTTATAATCTCTCTCTCTGTCTCTCTCTCTCTGGGTGCACTCACACTAGGCCACCTGGCCGTGGCCGTCGGCCGTCGCAGCTGTGGCCTGGCCACGGTAGGCTCTTGTACATACGTCATCACGTCGTAACACGTCATCACCAAGCGTCCGCTGCATGGAACATAATAAAGTCTGCCGCCAGTCAGAGTTTTAACAACAATGGACAACAACACAGAGAACACACCAACAGTTGAACCGCTTGACACCATGTTTACCGTTTAATGGGAATGAAGGCTTGTCGCCTTTTATTATGTCCATGGTCGTCGCATGGACTATACGTCATCCAGCTCAGGTTGCGTAGCCGTGCGTGTGCGCGTGTCGGCTCATTAGCATCTGTACCGTGGCGGCCCGTACCGTAGCAGCACACCTCTCCCAAGTGGCCAAATTGGCCTGGCCTGGCCAGACTGGCCACACTCACACTGGCAGATTTGAGCACGGTTAGGTGCTAAAACGGCCACGGCCAGATGGCCTTGTGTGAGTGCAACCGCTGTCTCTCTCTCTCTCTCTCTCTGTCTCTGTCTCTGTCTCTGTCTCCGTCTGTCTCTCTCTCTCTCTGTCTGAGGATACACACACGCATATAATAACACACGAGTGCGCACTCATTACACACGCATGTGCCTACACATGCAAACACGCGTGCCCGCACACACACATGCTATTTAAATCCACATATGTACAGACACACGCACACATATCAAGGCACGCAAACACACACATATAAACGCACGCACACACAAAAACACACATGCGCGAGCACACACAAAACGCTTATATAAATACACAAGACACGTATGTATGAACACACACATGCATATATGAACCCATACACATATATGAATACACACGCGCACGCTCACACACATACACAAATTATATAAACACACACATACATGCATATGTAAAAACACACACACACACACATGAACACTCAAATATGCACACATACAAACATGCGCACACACGCATGCAGATATGAACACACACACACGGAGATATGAACAAACACACACACACATGCATTTGCAATGAACACCCACACAGACTACACACTCATGTATATATATAAACACACACACACTGTTTCAGTGTTCTAAATTCATATACATTTTCTTGGGCTTCTGATAGTTGATCTTGATTAACCCTGAAAGGAAGCGACTTCAAGATCTTCCATGAGGTTAACTAAGCAGATATCAGTTTATATTTTGATAAGCCTTACATGGAACCTGATTTTAAAGCAGATTTAATATTATTTTCATAATGCCAGCGGTCTGGGAAAAGTTATAGATCATGTTGTGATGACTTTAAACTGAGTATTGATTCCTTGTGTTCTGTGGGGAACAACACAGCAGCAGAACATGTTCAGTTATTAAAGATATGTGCACACCTGTTTATGAATAGTAATGTCTGCTACTTCTATTGTTTGAGTCCTTGTGTTTATTGTGTACATGTAAGGGACTGTTCTTCTATTGTTTGAGTCCTTGTGTTTATTGTGTTTGTGTGAGGGACTGTTTTTCTGTTTGGTTAATAAAGCATAGTAGTGATAAACTCAAAGGATCCACTGAATGTTCTGTGTTCAGCGCAGTTTACACTTTAAGGTCGGGGGTTCACTGAATAAAAAGCACAACCGAGCACAACCGAGGCTTCATCTCCATCACCAAAAATTATAAATAATAATAATTGTAGGCTACATCCTTTTCACCCTTGGCAAGTTTCAATTCTGAAAGCTATGGAGTCAGTTTCCTGCCATAATTCAAACCTGAAAAAAAAAGTTTCAAAGGCTTGTAAGTCTGGGTTTGAAAAATCAACACCTTGTAAAAAAGGTTTTGCAACACTGAAAAAAGAGATTATAACCTGAAAAAAAAAAAAAACTAAAATTCAAACATCTGTAAACATGATTTTGTGTTCTATTTTATCTTCATCATTTTCATACACACACGCATGAACTCCTGACAGTCGAATCTGAAAAAAAAAAAAAGTTCCTGGGGGCGGGACCATTTAGCTCTAAACCTATTGGTTGCTCTCGGCTGACGTACATTCCAATCACATGTGCCGTTCACCGGGCTGTGCGTGATTGACAGTGCTCTGCCGATGAAAAGAATAACAAGCGACTTTCGCGGTTGATTTTGATTTCCATTTTCTGGAACCATAGTCTCATCTCCATAGGACGCGACTAGCAAGGACGCGCCCTAGCAAGGCTGCAGCCTTCACTTTGGGAAACAGCCATGGTTCCAGAAAATGGAAATCAAAATCAACCGCAGAATGCAAGAATTCAATAGGTTTTGTAAAGCAATTCCATTCCAGTGACTTTTGGCACTAATTTTCCGCCTTGCTGATCCGTGCGCAAATGCATTCCGATCCGTGCGCAAATGCATTCCGATCCACACGCAGCTTTCGTGTTCCGTACTTGTAGAATTGTTTTGTGTACTTGAAGGATTTTTTTTTGTACTTTGTGTAAAACATACTGTATTTGTTTCTGAAGCAAAATGCATTAGTTTGTGAATGATGTTTTGTATTTGCAAACCACACTGAGCGTGTGTGTGAATCATTGTGCGTGAGTTAAACACGTTTTGTGTGCGTGTGAATCGTTATGCGTGAGCAAAACACGTTTTGCGTGTGCGGGGTTTTGGCATGATTCTAAGTTAACTCCATAGAGATAATAACTAAACTAATTGTGAGTAAGAATTAAAAATAAACTAATAGCCTAATGTTGCTGCACGCTTTTGAAGTGCCATCCGCAACACTCAATACTCACACAATATGATGTTGGGCTAATTAGAATAACCTATATGTGCAAGGAAACACCAACTCTGCAAAGTCAAAAAATTAAAAGGACAAATTCGACATTATAGGGAAGTTATTTCTTCCATATTTTATTTTAACAATCGAACCACAATTTAACAACAGGCTTAGCGAGTGCATTGCAAATACATGAAAAGTAGAAACACAAGTCATCAATCAAGCAGACCTTCAATTTTGAACTTGGCCCGACGATGTGTGCAAATCTCTCAATAACAACACTTAACAATTCCAATCGAATATCCAAATATATGTTTTCTGTCAATAGACAAAATAGGCAATTGCAATGCAAATAAATTAATGAAAAGTAGTAATCAAAAGCCAGGCCTATACAGAACGCAAGTCGGCAACGCTCAAACGAACATAAACGAACAACTTATGAGAAGTCGTCAAGCAAGCTATCAGACCTTCATTTATACAGGAACCGACGCTCGACCCTCGACGCCCGACGCTCTTTCATGTGTGCAAATTTCTCAAAGACAATTCTGTTGGAATCAGGTATGTCCTGTGTAAGTCGCTTTTCGATGGACAGCATTGCCAATGCGTCCAGTCTGTCCTGGGCCATAGTATTTCTTAGGAATGTCTTAATTCGTTTGAGCGTTGAAAAGCATCGCTCTGACTCGGCTGTAGTCATGGGCGTGGTGATTAGAATGCGAAGTAATTTCAACGTTTCAGAAAACACCCCCATTAAGTTGTTCTTACTAAAAAGCTGAAACAATGCCATTGCGCTGCTGCATGCTCTGAATTCAGGGTTTTCATAAATAAGAGAAAGCTCTGTTTGCAGACGTGGTTTGCTCAACATTGGATAGGCATCCAATGCCTTTCCGAGGACTGCTGTGGGGAATTCGTCTGCGTATTCAGGAAAACGCTCACTGTCAAACAGTACAGCCGCAGCCAAGTGTCCAGTAAATGTAAATCTATCCGTTGCATTGGCAATTACAGTGTCACACACTTCATATCCAATTCTCTGCAAGTCTGGAGCGCCACCACGTCGAGGTGCGTCAGGAGTGAATTGCGCAGAAATAGAAGGCACTGAATCGCGAACTTTTGAAATTGAGCTGACAAAGTTTTCTACGATCCTTTGAGTATGCACCACATCAATGTTTGTCCTCTGAAGCTGTGCAAAGAGTGTATCTACACGGGAGAGTATGGTATGGAACAGCTCAAGAAAAAAGAGGAATTCTTTGTCACCCAGCATTCGGCAGTAGCCCTTTGCATCTGATTGAGATTGCATCAAATTCTGGAGATACTCGAATAGTATTAAAGCATTCCAGCAAGAGATCCTTATTCTCATAGACTGTACTGACTGCACGACTATGAAAGTTCCAGCGCGTCTGGGATGCGCGTGGCAACCTCCTTGCTACAATTCTGTCCAAAGTGGCAGTTCTCTTTGGGGAACGTGAGAAAAAGGAAGAAAAGCCGCTGATGTCAGAGAAGAAGCGCTGCACAGGCTTAATTGAGGACACGGCCTATTGCATAACCAAATTCAGTTGGTATGCGTAACAGTGTAGGAAATGGGCATTGGGATAAATGTCCTGAACCTTCCTCCTCACTCCACCTGTTGCTCCTCGCATCACACTCGCTCCATCATATGTTTGTGCCATCATCAGCCTGTCCCGGTCCACCTCATTCTCCGCTGAACAAACGACACCCAACTGTTGCAGAAGTACATTAGAGATGGCCTCTGCGGTCGTGCCTCTGTCACGTTAAAATTGTACCGGGGGCGAAAATTGTACCGGCCTACGTCATCGTTTGTTTACATCCTGACAACCTGCCCGGCAACAGACTACGCGATGCAGAAAACATGTTTCCAAACGACGAAATAACATAATACAGATAGCGGATCGCTATCTGTATTATGATAGATAGCGATAACAATTGTTTTTACTTTATATTTGTATTGTATTTAATTGTTTAATCGAAACAATAAAAAAATTTGCCCGCGAAACGGCCGAACGCGTCAAATGACAAATGTTTTGCCCGCAAAACGGGCGATCGCGTCAAATGACGTAGGAAGGTTCTTGAAACATAATACAGGTAACGGATCGCTAGATAACACTTGTTTTTACTTTATTTACTAGCTAAATTCGATTAAACAATTCAATACAATACAAATATAAAGTAAAAACAAGTGTTATCTAGCGATCCGTTATCTGTATTATGTTTCAAGAACCTTCCTACGTCATTTGACGCGATCGCCCGTTTCGCGGGCAAAACATTTGTCATTTGACGCGTTCGGCCGTTTCGCGGGCAATTTTTTTTATTGTTTCGATTAAACAATTAAATACAATACAAATATAAAGTAAAAACAATTGTTATCGCTATCTATCATAATACAGATAGCGATCCGCTATCTGTATTATGTTATTTCGTCGTTTGGAAACATGTTTTCTGCATCGCGTAGTCTGTTGCCGGGCAGGTTGTCAGGATGTAAACAAACGATGACGTAGGCCGGTACAATTTTCGCCCCCGGTACAATTTTAACGTGACACCTCCATCAATTTGTTTGAAACTAAAAAATCTCTCCTGCAATGTGTTGGCTTCGTCTATGTAACGAAACACAACAACGAATTGACAATGGGTTGAAACATCAGTCGTTTCATCGGCCTGCACTGCCAGGAATTCTGTGTTTTTCAGATCCTTTATAATGCGTCCCTGAATTACATCAAGCATGCAATCGAGAAGCTCATTCTGAATGCGGTTGGACGTACCTTTGAACACCGTTGCCTTCTCCAGATGATCTCTCATTGCGCTATCCAATGATGCTACTAAATCCACTAAGCCCAGGAAGACACCAGGGTTATCTGATGATTCAGACTCGTCATGTCCTCTGAGAGCCAGTTCGAATGCTCCACAGAATTTTACACAGTCAATGAGCTTTGACAGAATGTGTCGGTTATTGTCGACCTCCTTATTGTGATTCCTCACACTGACATGATAGCCCTCGTCCAGCTGTGCGGCAATATTAGCTTGTCCTAGCATGGCAAGTTTCATTGAACAATGTTAATGTGCTTTGCTTGACTCATGTTTCTTAGCTCGTTCTGAAAAGTGTTTCACGTCGCTCACACCCATGGTCCATACATCTCCTTGTCCTGGGCACACACTTGCTCGGAAGAGTAGACATGGGAAACAAAAAAGTGTTTCTTTTTGAGCAACCACATAGCCATTTCTTCTCATACCAAGCTCGGGAGAAAGTTCTGTTGTACGTTTTCCCTCTATCCGTCGTTTGTTGGCTAATACGAATAGACGGTTTGTCTGGTCCAAGTTGTTTGATGGCTAATTTCTCTTCAAATTTTAATCAAATGGTTTTTTTAATAGAGACTCAACAGAGTTAATCGCAGGTGCAACACCACTCGCCATGTCCGCCGAAAGACGAAAGATACAGGCGGAGTAATTCGATTTTAAACAACAGCAGTCCTAGAATATGACCATGGGGCAGACTACTTTACGACCATATGGGCGACTTATAGCGCGGATTGCAATTCCGATTGCAGCCTGCAGGGTTATGCGAGAAACATACAGAGGGACGCGGTCGTTGAGCTCCACCGCCCCACATTGCATGACATGTTAAAACTCGCATTCGCCACCATCAATTTGAAATTAACAGACATCAACAGAAATAGTCTACAAAGCCTACAGAAACTATAGATAGTTAATGTGACAATCACATTATTTTAAATAAACTTGGAGCAATGATTTACTGAGGAACTATTTTTTTGGGAGCATGCTTTTGCAGGGAGTTCGCCGCCCCACCTGCCCATATGGACGCGCCTGCTGGCAAATAAACTGTTCTTAAAGAAAAAATATTTCCGATGTGAAATGAAGGAAGGAGATCGTTTAACTGATAATTTAAAACAAATGAAGTTGCTGACAGACCAGTTATCAGCAATAGGAGCTGTTATTGAAGAGGAAGACCAAATTGTAACACTTTTGGGAAGTTTGCCATCAAGTTATGCTACGATTGTCACTGCATTAGAAACAAAAATTGACAATCTGACACTGCAGTTTGTTAAGCAAGCGTTGATTAATGAAGAGCAAAAGCAGGTAAATGGCAATGATAACTCCAGTGGTGCTACGACGCCAGGCGGTGCATCAGCCATGATGTCATCACAATTCCGGGGAAATGTGCAGGATAACTCCAGGTCAGTGGGAGCAGAAAGGCCAAGCACATGGAAATGTTACAAATGTGGGAAAGAAGGTCATATAAAGCGTGACTGTCCAACCTGGAAAAATACAACTAAAAAGATGATGTGTAACGATGCAGAGGATTCGTTTGAAAGTGCAAGTGCCTTTGTCGCCAGAGAGGCAAACCCGACTGCCAGACCACAACAGGTTGAATGGGTGATTGATTCGGGGGCATCAAAACACATGACATGCGATAAAGAACTTCTTCAAGATCACCAGCAATTCACAGAAGCACAGTCTGTGAAACTCGGTGATGGCAGGGTGGTTGATGCCCTAGGAATTGGAACTGTCAAAATGAAAATGAATTTCAAAATGAGTGATGCAAAAAATGTCACAATGTATGACGTGCTGTATGTTCCAAAGCTAACTGGTAATCTATTCTCAGTGGGAGCTGCTACCAAAAGAGGAAATACAGTGCAGTTCAGGAAGTCTCGCTGCTACATCCGTGGAAAAGATGGAACTCCTCAAGGAATGGGAACACAAAGAGCTGACGGGCTATATCAGCTGGATGTTGAAGGAAGTTCATCTGTCAGTCATAGTGCATCAATAGCAGCCAGCCTGGGTCACACCTCCAAGCTGAAGGAACTAAAAGACCTGGTGAACGGAGTGGACTTCTCTGCAGAGAAAGATGTTCCTTTCTTTGAAGGATGTGTGGAAGGCAAGCTGACTAAAAAGTCATACAAGTCGATTGGAGGAATCCGTTCCAAACGCAAGATGCAGCTGATTCATAGTGACGTCTGTGGTCCCATGCAGACTGAGTCTATAGGTGGAGCAAAATATTTTGTGACTTTCATCGATGACTACTCCAGATGCTGCAAGGTATACTTTCTGAAACAGAAGAATGAGGTGCTAAACAAATTCAAGGAATTTGAAAAAACATTCTCAAATGAGTGTGGGCAGAGCGTCACAAGACTGAGATCAGACAATGGTGGTGGGTACACATCAAAGGAGCTTGAATAATATTTGAAGGCTCAAGGCATCCACCATGAAATTACTCTACCTCACTCACCACAGCAAAATGGTGTTGCAGAAAGAAAAAACAGGACATTGGTTGAAGCAGCTAGAAGCATGTTGTCACCTGCTATGTTGCCAAAGACGTACTGGGCAGAGGCTGTAGCCACCGCTGCTTACATACAGAACAGGCTGCCAACATCTCTCCTCAAGAAAGAGACTCCCTACGAGAGATGGTGTGGAAAGAAACCTGACATGAGTCACATGAGGGTGTTTGGCTGTGTTGCTTATGCACATATCCCAGATGAAGAGAGGAGAAAACTGGACAAAAAGGCTGTGAAGCTTAGTTTCGTGGGATATGCAAACAATGCCAAGGGCTATCGCCTGTATGATGAAGAGAAAGGGAGTATTCTAACTCGTCGTGATATCATCTTCAATGAATCAATCTTCGACTGGAAACAGGAAGCGGAAGTACTCGCCTCAAGAGAGTGAGGTAACCATGAGAACTGAAGAAAGTGAAACACAAGATGATGAGGTTCCTGTCGATACCACAGTCAGAACAAACAACAAAATCAGAAGGACTCCAAGGAGATTTGGATATGATGAGTATGCTGATAGTGACTGTTGATCACACTACTGTCCTTTGCTATCCAAAACAATCTACATGTACACCAAATGGACGTTGTAACTGCATTCCTTAATGGACACCTGGAAGAAGAGATCTACATGGAGCAACCAGAGGGATACATCAAATCAGAGCAGGAACACCTGGTGTGCAAACTGAAGAAGTCAATCTACGGACTGAAGCAGTCTCCTCGCTGCTGGAGCAAGGCTTTCACAGGGTTCATGACAGAAATTGGATTCAAACAGAGCACATCAGACCCCTGTGTGTTTGTGAGAACAAGACATGAGCTTGAGATACTCGCTGTTTACGTGGATGATCTCATTCTGATAACAGAGTCGACTGAGAGCATGAACGAGCTGAAAAGAGCTCTCAAGGAGCGCTACAAGATGAAAGACATGGGTGAGCTGTCCCATATCTTGGGCATCACTGTGGTCCCAAAACAAAGAAAAGAACTGTGTCTTTCTTCATCAGAAGCATTACATTGAAGTCATGCTTTAGAAATATGGAATGGATAATGCAAATCCTGTCGCAACTCCTGCTGATGCAAACGTCAAATTGAGGAAAAGTGATGGTGTCAGTAAGCCAGTGCACCAACCTACTTATCAGACAATGGTTGGAAGTCTGCTATATGCTGCAATGGCCACACGACCAGACATAGCTCAAGCAGTGAGTGCTGTGTCAAAGTTCAATGCAAATCCAAATGTTGCAAATCTGACTGCTGTGAAGAGGATATTGATACTTGAAAGGGACAGTGAACCTTGCTCTCAAGTATGAGCAGTCAGAATCTGGAGCTTTGATTGGATACGCAGACGCTGACTGGGCTGAAGATCAGGATGACCGCCGCTCGACAACAGGCAACATATTTCTACAGAGTGGAGGAGCAGTGAGCTGGCTCAGTAAGAAACAGGCAACAGTTGCACTTTCAACAACAGAAGCTGAGTATGTCGCACTTAGCCAAGCCGCTCAAGAAGGTATTTGGCTGAGACGATTACTGAGTGATCTCGGAATGAAGGCTATATCCACAGTGATCCTGGAAGACAACCAAGGAGCCATCGCAATCGCGAAGAATCCTGTGGACCACTCCAGGACTAAACACATTCGTTACCACTACATCCGTGAATGTGTGCGGAATGGACAAATAGAACTTCAATACTGTCCAACAAATGACATGAAAGCGGACATCTTGACCATGCCACTGACTAAACAGAAGTTTGAATATCTCAGGGAAGAGATTGGACTTTTGGCTGTCTAAGAGTAGACTCATAAAGTGTTTTTTTATGCTTGACAGGTGAACGCTGAACGCTGCCTGGTCTAAGCAAGTCTGAAGACATGTAGAAAAGAGTTCCAGAAAATTACTGTTACAAAAAGGTTTCAAAGACAAATGAGAACAGTTTAATTGAAAATGACAAGTATTAAGCAAGGAAAAAGAGGAAGTCTTTTGTTGTTTAAAGATGTTTTTTTTTTTCTTGACATTTTGTGAAATTGAGCACGGGTCGGCTTAGCTCAGAAGGTAGAGCAGTTGACTTGTAACCGGAAGGTTGCTAATTCAATCCCCAGCTCCTCGTAGCTGAGTGTTGATGTGTCCCTGACACTTTGCTCCTGACAACTGGCTGTCACCTTGCATGGTTGACTCTGCCGTCGGTGTGTCAATGTGTGTATTAACCAATGTAAGTCGCTTTGGATAAAAGCGTCTGCTAAATGTAAATGTATTACTGTAGATATTATTTAAAGTGTCTTAATGCCATTGTATGATTAAGTGGGAGTGTTGTTATATAGTAATCTTACCACTAGATGGCACTGTTGCACTTTACTACCTCTGCTTGTCAAGCAGGAAGTTGTCAATAAAGCTGTAGCTATAGCAGAAGGAAAGTTGAGTCTCCTTTTAATTACCTCGCTCAGGTAAAGTCCGGTCATTCTGCCTCATGCGACACCATGGGGAAGATTTACCAAGTCATAGTGCTCGGGTTGAACGGAGAGAACATGTTCATCGACCTGTGCAACACCGAAGAACAGATGAAGGCGTTGACAGTGCTGCAGCTCAAGAACAAGTTAGGCGAGCGCCTTCCAGGGAGGGTGGTAGGTACATGGCCCTTATAACATTATTTTATTTTCGAACCAACTAATCACCGAACCAACAGCTGCAGGGTATAGCCTGTGGATCTGGCCTTTAACGGTGCATCAATGTAAAATATCGTTATGTTAGCAGGACATACGCAACATCCGCCTGATCTTCTTAACCGATGTGCTGAATGACGACGAGAGGACCCTGGTCTCTTATGGAGTCCGCGATCCAAATGGTGATCAAGGTCACGGGCGGAGGCGGGCCGCAGGCCCCCATCTTCCCCTGACCGGCGAGCACTTTGATATGGGATTGTTCATCATATGTTCATGTACCTGTGCACCCCTGACCCCTGAAATGTGTCCGGACGGACAGTGCGGACTGAGACGGAACAACCAGTCGCCACGGAGGCGGGCTGCGCATGTGTCTGCCACCGTCCAACAAGGGCCCATCTCAGAGAAAGCAGATGAACTAGACACTCTGATTATAGGAGACTCAACTATCAAGGATATAACCGGTAAGAAGATCAAAACATGCATCTTCCCATATGGAATGGTTAGTGATATCAACCATAAACTAGCCAAAATCATATTGGAAAACCCCAAAATCTCACAGATTATTGTGCATGCAGGATTTAATGATATTCAAAGAGAACAGTCAGAACTTCTGAAGAGGGATTACACTGATCTATTGGATACACTGGACAAAATACACATCAAGTCTTCCATCAGTGGACCCATACCAACAGTTGACAGGGGAATAAACAGATTCAGTCGTCTACTTGCACTGAATACATGGCTTTCCAGAGTCTGCAATGAAAGAGGAAGGGACTTTATTGACAATTTCAACTTATTCTGGGGGCGCAAATATCTTTTCAGAGCAGATGGCCTACACCCAAACAGGTTAGGCTCAAAACTGTTGAGGGACAATCTTCTCTTCTCGCTTTACGCACAGGCCACAATCTTGCCATGGTCTGACGCACAGGCCACAATCAGAGCACAGGTTGAGAAGAAGCGAGACTACAGCCTCCCCCACACAACTACTCTGCCACTATCTGACACACAGATAGCAGACAGCCCACAGACCTTGAAGAGAGACAACAGCCCGCCCGACGCCATCAACACTGTGCCCTCCCCCATCGCTGATGCTGGCTTGGCGAGGAACGGCCACCCCCCTCCTCTGCATTCCCCCATCGACGATGACCTCCAGCCTCATCTCTCCCATAGCCACAACAACAACTCCAGCTCCGATGTCTCCCTTTGTGATTTTCCAGCCGAATTTAAGAAACTGGAACATGCTGGCATCAAACTTGCATCTGTGTCAATGATAGCATCGCCACGTCATGGCCGCAGGCTGTTAACACTGCTAACACCCAGGAGGATGGCGCCCCACCCCCGCCCCCGTACTGATAGTAGTCCTGAGTATTACTGAGACAAAAAAGGGTTCAGCCGTAGACACAGTATAAAGGAAGTTTCTCATAATCTGCTGAACCCAAGGTTGCTTACGTCAAAGCAGGGCAACTTTCGCATTCATGCTGTAACCACTAAGAGAGTAAACAAAGGGAAACTTAGACACACTGCTAACCTCACAAATCTCATATCTATTGCCTCCAAACCAAAAACAACCTTAAAGCCTATCTTAATAACAAATCATTTTTAGTTAATGATTTTATTACCACTTCCAAACTGGATTTTATGTTTTTAACTGAAACATGGCTGGAACAAAATAACAGTGCAACCGTTCTGATAGAGACAGCCCCTCCCGACTATAACTTTTTTGATGCATGTAGATCTGGAAAAAGAGGTGGAGGGGTTGCTGCTATATTTAAAAATGTATTTCAGGGGAAACAGATGTTATTTGGTGATTTTCCATCGTTTGAATACCTTAGTGCTGTATTGAAATGCTCCCCCAGAGTTCTCCTATTAATTATTTACAGGCCACCCACATATTCTGCAAATTTTTTCGATGACTTCACAGAATTATTGTCTAGCATCTCCACAGAATTTGACTGTCTAGTTATAACTGGTGACTTCAATTTTCATACTGATGATTTGAATGACAAGTGTGCAAAAAAACTTTTTACCATTTTGGACACATTTGAACTGTCTCAACATGTGAAAGAGGCTACTCATTGTAAGGGGCACACTCTAGACCTGGTTATCACAAAGGGCCTCAATGTTTCTGATCTCTCTGTGACTGATCCTTCATTGTCTGACCACTTTTGTGTTTTCTTTAACATACATTTTATTCCCGACATACAGACAAAATCAAACACTGTCAAAAAACGGTATATCAATGAAGATTCTAATGTACTTTTTAAAAAGGCCATCTCCTTGCTACCACCTCTAAACCCATGTTCTGCTGATGATCTTGTAGAAAACTTTAATTTGAAAATTTTGAAAGTCATAGATGTCATTGCACCTTATAAGGTTAAAACGATTTCTGGAAAGCAAAAGGCACCCTGGAGAAAAGCTGCTTCTGTAACAGCACAGAAAAAAGAATGCAGGAAGAAAACAAAACTTCATATTCACCATGATATCTATAAAGAGAGCCTCCGTGCCTACAATTTAGACTTAAAAAATGCTAGAGAAACATTTTTCTCCAATATCATTAAAACCAACACTAATAATGCAAAAACCCTATTTGCAACTGTTGACAGACTGACCAACCCCCCAACAGAAATTCCACCTGATCTCCATTCCACGCAGAAATGCAATGAGTTTGCAGCTTTTTATATTGATAAAATTGAAGGTATCAGACGCGCCATTAATATCTCCACGTCAAACAAAAATGTTGGACTACCACCCTGTTCAGGCAAAAATTACGTGGCAAGGATGGCATGCTTTGATGTTATAGACTCTCAAAATCTTGTGGAAACTGTGACACAACTAAAGCCATCCACCTGTTGCCTTGATACTATACCTACCAACCTCTTTAAGAATGTTTTCGACTGCCTAGCAGTAGACATATTGCAGATAGTTAACAACTCTCTCCAGTCAGGCAAGTTCCCAAAAGCTTTGAAAACTGCAGTTATTAAACCCCTTTTAAAAAAGCAGAGCCTAGATGCCTCTATTATTAACAACTACAGACCAATATCAAATCTACCCTTCATAAGTAAAATCATTGAGAAAGTTGTCCTCCAGCAACTAAATCACTTCCTGGCATCAACTGGTTGCTATGACACCTTCCAATCAGGATTTCAACCCCTGCACAGCACTGAGACCGCCCTTATTAAAGTTGTAAACGACATCCGTCTTAACACAGACTCTGGCAAAACCTCAATACTAATGCTACTTGACCTCAGTGCTGCATTCGACACTGTAGACCATACATTACTTCTGGAAAGGTTAGAAAACTGGGTGGGGCTTTCAGGCACTGTCTTAAATTGGTTCAGGTCCTACCTACAAAATAGGAACTACTTTGTTTCCATTGGCGACTTTGTATCAGAATCAACCAACGTGACATGTGGAGTCCCACAAGGTTCGATCTTAGGACCCTCTTTATTCAACATCTACATGCTCCCACTAGGGCAAATCATGCAAAATAACAATATTGACCATCATTGCTATGCTGATGACACGCAAATCTATGTATCGCTATTAGGGATGGGCATAATTAATCGATGCTCGATAATTGATCGTTAAGAAATGCGTCGATCAATTTATATTGTTATCGATTAAAAGGACGTTGTGTTGCATACTGTGAGTCTTGAAGCATTTAATTTAATATAACCCTGCCGACTGGTGGAAAGTGAATGGAAGAAGGTTCCCCAGGCTGTCAAAGTTAGCGCGACAATACCTCTGCATCCCCGCAACTTCGGTCCCGTCAGAGCGGGTGTTTTCTGCTGCTGGACTGACAGTTACAAGGCTGCGTTCGCGTCTGACCCCCGAGCATGTTAACATGCTTATATTCCTAAACAAAAATATGTAGGCTGGAGTTACTGTATGCTATGGACGACAGTCACCACCGTATGTGAGTCGCTCTTTTCTTTCTTAATGTGTTGACTCTCGCTCCGCTTGGTGCCTCTTGGAGTCGTTACATTTTGCCAAAACTGTGATATTTTAGCAACAAGTCCAGCCTTATATATGTTCAATAAGGTATTGCTTTTAGATAGACTAGTTCATGCAATTGTTTGTAAATGGGTGGCTCATCTTTTTGTTGCGAGCCTTTTCCGCGCGCCGGCTGCAGGCATTATATGTCGGCCTTTCCCCCCCCCTTTTTTTTCATAACAGTTATACAGTTTAATGCCCACTTTTAGCCTACTGCCTTTGTTTGATTATTGTTGTCCGATAAGTTCGCTACTTATTGTAATTGGAATAGGCTACAGATTTAGTCTTGTTGAATCGTTTCCAAACCTTTAAGAGCGCCTGTAGGCGCATTGTTCGGACTTTACGAGCGCCGCATAGGCCTATAACCTATAATGCCTTTATTATTTTAAAACTGTTAAACAGTTGTAGGTCTTCAAGTTAACTGTATTGTATTAATTTTGGCCCATACATTATTGTTGGAATAAAGATTTCATTGATAAAAACATTAGAAAAAAAACATAGAAAAAAGTTAATGATTAATCGATAATTGATCGATAACTCTAGCGATGCTCGATCAAGAAAATTTCTTCAAATGCCCATCCCTAATCGCTATCACCAAATGACTATCGGCCCATAGATCTGCTGTGCCAGTGCATTGAGCAAGTGAAGGAATGGATGTGCCGAAATTTCCTTCAACTAAATGAGGACAAAACAGAGATAATTGTATTTGGTTCTAAAACGGAAAGGCTTAAAGTAACCCAACACCTTCACTCTCTGTCCCTGAAAACCTCAATCAAAGCCAGAAATCTAGGGGTTATCATGGATTCAGATTTACATTTTGACAGTCACATCAAATCAGTTACAAAATCTGCATATTATCACCTTAAAAATGTAGCAAGACTTAGAGGGCTCATGTCCACCGAAGACTTACAAAAACTTGTACATGCCTTTATCACTAGTAAGCTTGATTACTGCAATGGTCTCCTCACAGGTCTCCCAAAACAAACTCTGAGGAAGCTTCAGCTTGTTCAGAATGCTGCTGCTAGAGTTCTAACAAAGACCAAAAAATTTGATCATATTACACCAATTCTGAAATCGTTACATTGGCTTCCTGTAGGTCAGAGAATTGATTTTAAAATCATGTTTCTAACCTATAAATCCCTACATGGTTTAGGCCCAAAATATTTAACTGATATGCTTCCACTACATCAGCCTTCTAGACCACTAAGATCCTCTGAGACCAATCTGTTAATTATCCCCAGAGTAAACACAAAACATGGGAAAGCAGGATTTAGTTACTATGCAACAAATAGCTGGAATAAACTCCCAGAGGATTTAAGACTTGCCCCAACTCTGAGCACCTTTAAAACAAGACTGAAGACTTTTATGTTTGCTATAGCCTTCTGCTAAAATCTTAAATACATTGCACTTTCTAAAAAGCTTTTTAACTTTGCCTCTATTTTCTATTTTAATCCTTTTTCTATTTTACCCATTTCTTTGCATATGTTTTTCTTTTACTTATCTATTATTTTATTTTATTGTATGACAATGTTTATATGTGAAGCACTTTGAGTCTGCCTTGTGTATGAAAAGTGCTATATAAATAAAGTTGCCTTGCCTTGCCTTGCCTACATGAATGATTGTCATCGTCGACTTTGTACTTGTTGTTGTTGGATGACTTAATGACGTATTAAACCGAATTCCTGGACAATATTTCGTTTGATTAGTTTAATCATGCATCAAATCAATTTAATCACGCATCTAAGGGAATGACTAATTTCCTTACATGAGCAGACAGGGACATGGTAGGCCTAGTGTATGTAGACTTTTTTAAGTAGGCCTATCTTCAAATAATTAACCATAGGCGATATAGGAATGTCATGAAATCATAAAAACTGGGAGTAAATATCACAAGTATTAAGTTAAAGGCAACAAATGTCTCGAATCAAACCAGGCTTACAACTTTTCTGCTTCATTATTAATTAAGCGTCATTGTTGAAGTGCGTCTTTAATCCTCTGAACTAGTGATCGACCGATATATCGGTCAGCCGATATTCACGTTTTTTACGTGTATCGGTATCGGCCGATACACGGCAGATTTTCGCCGATAATTTTTTCGCAAAAAAAAATAATTTACAAACAGGCGTCCACACAGGCAGCTCCGGGTTGCTAGTGACGCTGCAGTTCACTGCAGACCATGCATTGCCCCTCCCCCACTAGAAGAGTGCTGGAAGCCTGCTCTTCAAAACAACGGTAAGTTTTAAACTTTAAGAGTGGAAGAAAGTGTGTGTGGGGGGGGGGAAATGGAAACACGAATGCCAAATGCATTCTCTATATGTGCTTTGCTTGCAACTATAGCTAAGCAAGTTTGTGGGTCTAAGTGGAAAACGGGAATGCGAATGCCTCGTCTATAAAACAGCTTGCCATTGTGGCTATATTTATTCATGCGGTAGCTGTTACGAACACTGGTCATAGGCTTAAGTAATGCCGACGTTGTTCCATGGTGTTTGTGTGAGTTTTATTTAGCGACCACCTGGCTGAGGTTTGGACGCGTGTGGTGTGTGTTGAGTCCTGCCAGAGCCCGTCTACGAAGAGCCTGGGCACTCCCTATACGCCCCATTGTACCGATCTTGGTACAATGGGGCTTTATCATCGGCACTAGTGAGGATAAAAAAAAAACACTCTAAGTTACATACATATGAAAAACATTCGCGCATTTCTTTTTTTTACATTAGCTCACTAAAACTCTAACTAGTAAGCAAGAAAAAGCCTTACCTCCAACAGCTGGTATTATCGTTGCAGGAAGTGCTTCAGAAACTGCCGTAAAGCAGTACCTCTGACAGTATGACAATGTGTGACGTCATCGTATTTTTTCAATACCTTTTTAGAACAGATACGTGACCTTAAAAAATGCAATATTCAGCTGAGTTTATTATTTTAGCCCCACCTTTTGAACGCAACTTTCAAATTACTTGACAAAAAATTACATCGTGAGAAAAGTGGATTCTGAGGATAAAACCCCGTTGGCTCCCATTCATTCTGGACTCGCCTACGAGCGCCCCGCGTGGTCAGAGATTATTACTGCAACCAGTCCAGAAAACCGGAACTAACCCGCGAGTGCCCATTCTCCTCATATTAGACATTCTCTGGTCCTGCACGGGTCCATTTTTTTGAGACCTGCCCCCGCAAATTTTCAGTTATCTCAGTGTGTGTATTTGTCTTATTTACTTAGACTGTTAGACTATTTATAGATATAATATAATATATAATGTATAATAGATATATATATGACATATATATATATATTGATCTATACTTTTAAGCTATTTTCACTCATCTGTGTGTGTGTATTTGTGCATATATACACATATCCAACAGAAAAATCACAATGCTTCTCATGTTTTTGGTACATTATTTGCCTAACATAAATAGGAGTCCACACACGCGTAGTCAAAATGACAAGCAGTTTATTGCTGCTTAGCACACAAACAATACACCAAACTGAAAATGGAGCTTCTCTTCGGAGTGAACCAAGGCCAACCAACAAACTAGATTTCAAAGGGAAGCTACCTAAACCCTATGTCAAAGTAAATAATAAAAAGACCATCACTAAAACTAACATCCCAAACTAACAAAAAACATGAGAAAACTAGTCAAAAGAAAAGGCAGCTCACTCCTACTGCTTCCAGGTACTAACAGTGACTATATACAAATGTGGAAAAAAGGTGACAATTTAAAGTGACTATGTACAACAAAAGTGACTAGTGAAACAAACTAAGGTAATACTTAACATGCATATTCAATCGAAACTAACAAAGTACAGGTCAACCTTGGATGTAGAAACAACGATAGAAACATTAACACAAACATCTTAAGGACATATAACTATATATATATTTACAACAATAACAGTGTCATGAGATTTTGCAAAGTATTCTCAAAAGTACATTTGAAAGTCCAACATGTGAGCAGTGTTAATTTCGTTAACGAAAAATATGACGAAAAATGTTCGTCAACAACCTTTTTTCCGTGACTAAGAATAGACGTTGACGAGCTAAAAATAGATCTTTGATAATAAAAACTATGACGAAATGTCATTTTGTTTTCGTTGACGAGACGAGACAGGACAATGTTAGTGGTGTGCTATTTGGACATTCAAAATGCACAATATTTTCCAATCATTACACTCCCGTTGGTAGTGATTTTCACCGCTTGAAATTGATTTATTTAAATTTTGAAAGAAACACATGGAAGCAATGGAGAACGCCATCTCTCGTTCAGTTGTTTAGAACTGAAAATCCGGTTGCCAGGACAACGTAACGTTTTCACTTTAGTGCTCTATTTGAGTGGAACAACTTAGCAGGTGTCCATATAGCCTATATAGGGTTAGCCTAATTGAACTAGTTTAAAAATAGAAAACATTTTGACTAAAAGTAATGACTAAAAGTTGACTAAAATGTAAAGACTTTTCGTCGACTAAAACTAGACTAAAACTACAAAGGAAAACAATGACTAAAATGTGACTAAATATACTAAGCATTTGTCAAAAGACAAAGACTAAGACTAAATCTAAAATAGCTGACAAAATTAACACTGCCGCGAGGAGGGGGAGACGGAGGGCGGAGTACTACAGAAGAAACATAGAAAAGTCTTTGACATTCCAAACAGTCTCTCCCTAAGTGGAATGTGTTTGAGCTCTAGGCCGAGATTGGCAAAGCGTAAACAGAGACTGGGAAGTAAGGTTGACATGGTCAAAGATAAAAAAAACAATTAAAAAGAGACGAAAGAAGAATGGCTTTATGTGTCAATATAAGCAGATCTCGGATACAGAGTAAAAGCCAGTTTAGGCTTTTAAACATTCCGGTTTTGCTTTGAACATGTATTTGAACGTTGTGCCAGGTTGCAGGATTCAAAGCTGAATGTGCCTTGGTTAGTGAAGTTAAGCTAGTTAGTAAAATGAAAGAGCACCAGCTGTGTTTTTTTTGGGGACACTATCCCTTTTTAACATGTTGACCGGCACGATGATTACTATTAAAACCGTGACTATGTTTAATCAGTAATTTTTTGAATCAATCTGGTGTTTTGTTCTGCTTTCATAGTTTGGGCGTGCTGTTTGTTAGACATGGCCCAAAATAAGCATAGATAATAAGCACTTTTGGTGTGCTTAGATATTCACATGAAGGACAAAATATGGGAAATAACGCTTTATAATTATATGGACATATCGAAATACTTATTTTGGGGGGCTGTCGATGGATAATAAAAAATAACTTTTCAATCGCACAATTTACTGGTCGTGAATCATTGCTTTTCTTTTGAAGCATAAAAAAATGGATTTATAAATGTGGAATCATTTAATTAACAAAACTGCTCGTCCGCTCCCTACACTGGTTCCTCGGCTGTCCTCGGCTGTCCACTAAAGGATCGGGGACATATCCAGAACCTCCGTCCTGGTCCTTTTCTCACTTCAGCCAGGCTGGGGTTGCCTGACGCACGGTGCGTGCGCAGACCTTTATGGAAAGCCAAGAAGGCCACAAGCTGTCCTTAGAATGGCGCGGTAAAAGGGCTAAACCGCACGGAAACCATACAGAATCCGTACGGAATCCGTGCGGTTTGGCAGGAATTCCTGCCAAATTGTTGGCACCATTCTTGCGCAATCAGAAGAACAATGAATTTAATAAATGCCAGATATATAGCATATCGGAGACGAGCACACAATCAGTGAAATGAGAGCCTGCAGTATGACCGATCTTGTGACATTATTTAATCATCCATCTACAGATAATACGATCAGACAGATACATCATTGAACACATATAAGCCCACAACAAGCCAAACATCACCACAGCAGGTGCGCTCTCTCTCGCACAATCACACAATCACTCCAACTTCTCCAACTCCAAGGCAAGGCTGTTTCACTAAGACCACAAACATTGTAGTTTGTGGTGAGTTGTGTCCTGTGTGTTACCTGTGTTCCCTGTGTTACCCATGTTACCTGCGTCACCTGTGTTCTCGGTGTTCCTTGCCTTTTTGCGTTCATAAATTACCCTTTACCTGAACTGTCTGCTATTGGGTCCTACCTGCCTGCCACCGGCTAATCGTGACAGAATGATCGGACCATCATTGGATCCAGCGGACGCTCTTTTTGTTGGAGGCTGCGTTGGGGCGTACGTGCAGTATGGAAAGCCAAGAAGGCCACAATCCGGCCCTTGAATGGCGCGGTAAAAGTGCAAAAAAAGAGTGGTGTGTCCTATTCTCAGGGTTTAGTTCTACAAGTGGATACTGGTTTGGAGTCACTGGGTCACATGGCATGGAAGCTATTGAAAGAAATATGATCATTCCTGCATATTAATATTAATATAAAATAGAGGAAGCACTAAAATACCATAACAAGTGGTGTGTCTTATTCTCAGGGTTTAATAATACAATTAGATACTGGTTTTGAGTCACTGGGTCACATGGCATGGAAGCTATTGAAAAAACTGCAAGTATTTTGTATTGATATATTTACGTAAAGTAATTTATTGACGGTCCCTAAATCAGTTTCCAGCGATTCACCGCGAGGCTCTGCGAGGTGTGCTAACCGTTCTCCTGCAGCTATTGCCTGGCAAATCTCCGTGAAGTCGCGGCTGGAACTGGACTGAATATCCGTCGAATATCCAACCTAAAACTAACTTCACCGCGGTGCCTAAAAGATGGTCGCACGCAGAATGAGTTTCGCTTCTTGACAACATGAGTGACTCGGGTACACTGGAATGTTGTGGAACGCCTCTTTCTTTATATGACTCATTCTCTTCTACTTTGCTCACTATCTTCAAACTATGGCTGCTCATAAGCAATAATACAATCTTGATCTACTTTGCACGCTATCTTCAAACTATGGCTTCTAAATAGGCAATTTCTAGGGTGGCATGTTGTATCTTAAAGTTGACATATTATACCACCAGGTGCGAGTGTGATTAGCCATTACAATCCGTTTTGTCGTCACACCTGCTGGTATAATATGTCACCTTTAATTGGTCACATAGGCCTACATAATAATGAGCAGTGGCGTGCCACCATACCATTCCAATTTATTTTTTATTGTCATAACAATCTTATAAGGCGCAGTGTCGACAACATGAATGATAAATCAAATACACCGTTATTATCTCTTCCATATTGGCATGGCGGTCTGCCTCGGTGCGATGCCGCTGCTGCAGGCTATGAAATAGCAGCTGGTCTGAAGGCACTGCCCGGTGAGCTTCAGACACACGAAGCAGAACTCCACCTTGCAGCGTGGGCACAGGATGTTCTTGCAGCCGGTCTTGTCGTGCTCCACCTTTAAGCCACAGGTGGGGCAGGCCCTGATGGAAGGGACAGGCCCCACCCCCGCCACCTGGGACATCGTGATGGTGCCACACCCTTTCAGCAGCTCCAGATCCTTGTCCGAGCAGTCGTCGTTGTCACAGCGGTCGCTGCGCGGCGCCCTCCCCTTCCACGGCTTCAGACACTGCCAGCAGAACTGCTTGGTGGGCTTACCGCTTCCTTTACAGATAGTGCAGCGGAAACAGAGATTGTCTAACGCTTCTCTTTCCACGTAGGTTTTACAGCCAGGGCACTGTTTGGGATGAAGACAAAAGGGTGGCAATTAAATAGCTGACATTTAGTCGCGTTTTTTCCTTCTCTGGACACATAATAAGGCCACTTACTGCTTTAAAGTCACAAAACCGTGCGGCGGCTAGACGGCCCAATTTCATTTCAAAGTCCAGCATCTCTTCTGCGGTCAGTGCGGCCAGCCGGCGGACCTCTGTGTAGGGCCACTCGGCACCACACTGCTCCGTGCCCTCCGTGGGTGCAGGGCACTTAAATGTGTACTGGCCCTGCGGAGGAAGAACGCAGGACAAAACGTCACTCTTTTGGTCTTGCTCCCGTTCTGTCCATATTAATTTCAATAAAGTTGGTTTCTTTCTTGTAGCTACGGTTTAGTAGGGGGACCCAGGGGATACTACCACTACCAATTACAGATCGTCTGCACAATAGAGAAACTGGTCTGGTCACGTCACTGTTAAATAAGTAAGGAATAATATACAGCCGGTCATTATCACCTAATAAACTCCAACAGGCCGATGCAAGACCCCATGAACTGCTTTTGGTGTAGGTTGCTTTTGCTCAAAATGAAAGGTCAGTCTTTTTTGTAAATAGCATCTGCAACGGACCATCAAACATATTGATGGTCTGTTATGCAGACTGCTGACGGCTCGTAACAATCTGAATCGATTATTCAACAAAGCAGTGTAATAATAGCCTACGTGAATAATATGGCTACCTGGTCCAGCAAACTGCGACACCACCCGGTCAGAGATTCTGGCTTGACGGCGTGACCGCAAGACATCTCCGCACTGAGCTGCTCGTCCCCGTCCTCAGGTGCTGAGGGGGGAAGACACACGCAGTGGTCGATAGGCAATCAATCGATGACCCTGATCGAGTCTTCAAAATAAAAGCATTACGGTTTGCAAGTTTGCAATAACAAAAGTTTCATAATTATAAGGGATGGACGTATTTACTCCTACAATATCGAATTCAAAACAACACGCTGGGTTAATTTAGTGAATTTGATGGTCACTTACGAAGCGGGTCTAAGTCATCTGGTCTGTTGACAAATTTAAGAGTGGTGTCTTCCGGATCATATCTCTTCTCTGCATTCTGCTCGCTCATTTTACTTTCTATCGACTGTTATTGCTCGTTTGCTGTTAAACTGCTGCGTGTTGGTGGCAACTGGAAGAAGATGGGCTTTCGGTTCTCTTTCTATCTTTCTGAGAAAACACGTGATTGCACGGCAGGCTGTCAGGGATTCATTGAGCCATCCCCTAGTCCTAGTGACGCGGGAACACAACTTGCTGCGTGTCAGGCAGAAAGGTCTTCCTGAAGCCAAACCTCTCCCATGTGCTTAAGTTCTTGTTATGGCTTTTTGGTCCTTCTTGTATGAAGGTATTATTGTTTGTAATTATTTTGTTTAAAGGATAACAATAAAAGCAATTCAAAAAAATGTCGTAGATCTTGCAGGACTTCTATTCATTGACATGTGGCCAAGACGGAAATGTGCACAAGTCAGTTTCACATCGGAAACCGACGCTGCTCTTCTCTGGTGAGTCGTCGGAGCTGAGCGCACAACCGCCAATATAACATTGACTTCACTCCGCAGACCAGAAGGAAAGCGAAACTTTGAGTCTCCTTTTAATTATCTCGCTCACGTAAAGTCCGGTCATTCTGCCTCATGCGATACCATGGGGAAGATTTACCAAGTCATAGTGATCGGGTTGAACGGAGAGAACATGACCATCGACCTGTGTAACACCGAAGAACAGATGAAGGCGATGACAGTGCTGCAGCTCAAGAACAAGTTAGGCGAGCGTCTTCCAGGGAGGGCAGGTACATGGCCTTTAAAATACCATTATTTAATTCAGACCAACTAATCACCAGACCAACAGCTGCAGGGTATAGCCTGAGTGGATCTGGCAATTTAACGGTGTATTAATGTCAAATATCGTCTCGGTATTCAGGGAAGAGCGTGGACAACATCCGCCTGATCTTCACAACCGATGGGCTGGATGACGACGAGAGGACCCTGGTCTCTTATGGAGTTCAACACAAGTCCGCGATCCAAATGGTGATCAAGGTCCCGGGCGGAGTCCAGCTCTAGCGACAACAGTGACGCCCTGACACCCCGACCACCCCCTGACCAGCGAGCACTTTGATATTGTACAGTTCATCATGCGTTGATGTGAATGATTGTCATCGTCAACTATGTAGCATACTTGTTGGATAACGTAATGACGTATTAAACCGAATGCCTGGACAATATTTCGTTTGATTTGTTTAATCATGCATCAAATCAATTTAATCCCGCATCTAAGGAAATTACTCATTCCCTTGCTCAGACAGGGACGTAGGCCTATCTTAAAATAATTAACCATATGTGAAATAGGAATGTTGTGAAATTATGAATACTGGGAGGAAATATCACAAGTATTAAGTCATATCTGAAGTTCAAGACAACAAATTTCTCAAATCAAACCAGGCCACAACTTTTCTGCTTCATTATTATTTAAGCGTTATTGTTGCAGTGCGTATTTTATCCTCTGAATATACCTAACCATGCAGATGGACTGCATTTATTTAGTGCTTTTCTAATCAGTGACTACTCAAAGCGCTTTACAATATTGCCTAACATTCATTCCCACACCGACGGCGGAATCAACCATGCAAGACGACAGCCAGCAGCTCGTCTGGAGCAGTCGGGCTCGCAGTCAGGGTCAGGCTTCTGGGACACCTTGACTCTCAGCTAGGAGGAGACGGGCATCTAACTAGAAACCTTCCCTTTAACAGCCAACCCAGTCTCCCTACTGAGCTAAATGCCTGTTGCATGCCTAAAACATCAATGTTGTTTTCGTGGCTTGGCTTCGAAATCGAAAGTGAAAGAATGGCTCAAGAATAGTTCAACTCCATTTTGTGTTGAGGAGCAGGCAACACAACACTGGACAGAGCCAAGCTTAAGGTAGGCATGACGACCTGATGATTAGGCCTATTCCAATAGTCGATTTCCGATCGACAACCATTTCGATTTGCATTTGGGAATGGATAAATACGCGCGCTCATAGCTGTTCTTATGAGCGTCAAATATTTTTGACGCTTTTTCTTCCACAACGAACCAATTAGTTCTGCATTTAATAATTTAACAATTCCTAATAACAATTTTAATTTATATTCCTTCAAAGGGACACGCCATGAGTAATTATAATCGTGGATGGGATCGAGCAGGTACAGTTGTATTTTGTATGACGGGACATTACTCCATAGTCCTATATCTTGTTGGATGTTTTAATTGGCATGTATAGGCCTGGTTATGGTGGTATATCTGTTGTGTTTCTGTGTGTATCCCTCTCTCACGATGCAGAACCCAAGTACAAAGGCTTGAGAAACCAGGGCTCCACCTGCTACCTGAACAGCGTGCTTCAAGTGCTCTTCATGACAAAAGAATTCAGAGACGCTGTCCAAAAGTTTGTTGTGTTTCTATGAAGGTATTATTGTAGCAAAAGTCTTTAGCACCTGTAACTGCAGAATTTGAATGCGTACACTAAAGTCACAGTAAATTTGAAGTCGTATATATTTATTTTGCATGTGTACTCTAAAGTCACAAATGTGTAACAGTACATTTGTAGTCGTAAAAAATATATACATTTTTTTTTATACCATTGTAAACACAAAATAGGGTCTACGAGTACGCTAATCTGTGTTACAGGTGCACAAATCCTTTTGCTACAATTATTGCAGCGCAGTTGGTGCAAAACACATTCGCACACCCGTGTTTCATAATCTGAGAACATGCCCAAAAGGTGTGCATTCGTAAACCCAAATTTGAACAAATGCATCAGAAGTTGCACATCTGTGAACGCTATGTTAATTCAGCATTTTAATGAGCGAGCACAAAACCATTTTACAACTGCTCGAATCTGCTCCTGCAAGTCTCAGCTGTGGGGTTTTTTGCAGGTTGTTTTGCAACACCCCTAGGTGGTAAATGTGTAGCAAAAGTATTCGTATCCGTAGATGACAGAGCGTCCGTGAGCGGGACAAAATAGTCCCGCCCATAATTTCCTAATCCAATGAAAATCGCCGGCAGGGATGCATTTCTCAAATTACAGTGACGGCTGGTGGTGATTTTGGGTGGGTGGGCTAAAGAATGCATTACATTTATCAATACTTCACAGGGGTCCAGACGCCATGAGGTCACCTTTATATCTCTGTTCATAACTTTCATATAATGTGAATGATTTTTAAACAAGATTAAGGTGTAGAGAAAGGCATTTCTTTATTTGAAGCACAATTATAAATAAAAAGAAAAATAAGGTGCTTCATTGAGCTGAAATTGAACATTTCGAACTAAACCATTAAGCAAAATAAAACTTTTTTTGTGCTTAAAGTATTACACAATTAAAATGTTGACTGGTCTCCCTTTGCGCAAAATGCGGCTGTAGACGATCACACACTCTTTGGTAGAGACGTCTGTGTCGCCGTCAATCATGAAGGACATGTAGGGGTCCTTTTACATTATGTCATTTTACATTAGGCCTATGTAAAATGAAATGACTTAGTTCAAGGGAATTCTCCCCAAAGTATTGCATTAACATTTCTGAATTTATGTTATGGCGACCATTAAAATACATTCAAGGACATTTGCGGCATGTTAATGAAATACTTTGGGGGGAATTCACTTGAACTGAGTCATTTCATTTAACATAATGTAGGATACCCATCTCCGTTCAGTAGGACGCCCTCTTCACTTCTCCAGAAATAAACGTATCCCGTGCTGAGTATGCTGCGATCTTTATAGCTCCATGGCTGGCACGGGGTGGGTGGGTCCCAGTGTAATTTGAGAAATGCATCCCTGCCGGCGATTTTCATTGGATTAGGAAATTATGGGCGGGACTATTTTGTCCCGCTCACGGACGCTCTGTCATCTACGGATACGAATACTTTTGCTACACATTTACCACCTAGGGGTGTTGCAAAACAACCTGCAAAAAAAACAGTTGTAAAATGGTTTTGTGCTCGCTCATTAAAATGCTGAATTAACATAGCGTTCACAGATGTGCAACTTCTGATGCATTTGTTCAAATTTGGGTTTACGAATGCACACCTTTTGGGCATGTTCTCAGATTATGAAACACGGGTGTGCGAATGTGTTTTGCACCAACTGCGCTGCAATAATTGTAGCAAAAGGATTTGTGCACCTGTAACACAGATTAGCGTACTCGTAGACCCTATTTTGTGTTTACAATGGTATAAAAAATATTTATATTTTTTTTACGACTACAAATGTACTGTTACACATTTGTGACTTTAGAGTACACATGCAAAATAAATATATACGACTTCAAATTTACTGTGACTTTAGTGTACGCATTCAAATTCTGCAGTTACAGGTGCTAAAGACTTTTGCTACAATAATACCTTCATATGTTTCGGTCCTCCTAACCTCTCTACCCCGGCCCTATACCTTGGTCCCTCTAAGCCTACCCCTATCTATCATTAACTGACTGTCTTTTTGCACTATTACAACATATATAATTTGCACTATTACAATATACAATTTATCTTTTGCTGCTATTACTAACTGTATTTTGCAGTATTGCAACTAAAAAAACCTTTTGCTATACCTACTTACACATAATAGACAAATACTTTATTGTATGTTTTTATGATTAGTAAATATCTAGCTGTTGTGCACTTTAGTGTTTACTTTAGTGTTAGGAAATGTCTTGTCTTTATCCCTTGTGCCTGTTCACTTTATCTCTTTGACTGTGGGATAGTGAGAAACGTCTTTTCGATTTTCATGTATGTCTGGTATGTGAAGACTTTGACTATGACTTTAAGCCTTTGTCATCTCGTCATCAAATCCCAAAAATTGTTTTTGCCACAGTGAAAGCTCCTACATCGATGCTCATCTCAAAGATCTCTTCCGTCAGCTGAAGAATGGTTCTCCCACTACGGAATGCATCATCTTCAAACTTGGGATAGAAAATGGTACACAAAGAAACCTGAAGAAAAATAGGGAGTGTGTATCCGATGATCTTTAATTCTAAAACCCTTGTCTCTTCATCCTTCAGTAGGGCAGCAGCAAGATGCTGCCCAGTATTTTGAGAAGATTCTAAGTCTGGCGAGTCCTAAGGCCTCACAGGTGAGGTGCACCTTCAGAATAAACATCTCCTGCATGTTGGATTTACCAGGACTGAACACACACCAAGTCTCTGTACTATTGTGTACATTGGGCAATTTATATCATGTGTATGTGTCTGGTTGTGCGTGTGTGTGTGTGTGTGTGTGTGTGTGTGTTTACAGGTTTTCCATGGAAGGTTAATTCACCGCACGACATGTTCGTGTGGCGTAAGCACTGTTGAACACAATTCATTTTGGACTCTTAATCTCCCGATTAACAATGCCCACAATGGAGTTTATAACGTGGTAAGCAACCTGTGGACTTTATTATAACCTAGAGAATTAGAGTACAAAAAGGAGACTACCCACAGCAGAGTTACGGTTATAATTGTACTATTGTATTCTATGGTTGTGATTTGAGATAATATTTCGTCTCCCTCTTCCATCTCGTCTGCCTTGCACAGGAAGACGGGTTGAAACGATTTTTCAGCCAATCAAAGTTAACCGGAGACAACCAAGTGTACTGTGATGAGTGTGCGGTCAAAGCAGACACCACGACTGTAAGTAACAACACTACAGACTGAATGTACCACCATCTTAACAGATAGGCTTTGACTCGGCTCCTCCCCTTTTCTTATTCTGTGGTGTCGTTAGGAATGTGCAGTAGAACTCTATCCAAAGGTTCTTGTGCTGCTGCTTAAGAGATTTGAGTTCAGCTACTACGAAATGGACTACGTGAAAAACGATTGCCCTGTGGATGTTCCTTTGGACATTGAAATGGCAAAGGTACAACACACGCACACACATTTGCATGGACACACACACACACACACACACACACACACACACACACACACACACACACACACACACACACACACACATGCACACACACAAAAGCACACACATTCCCGGACAGAGACGAATGAACCCTATAGAAAACATTGAAAACGAGTGCATGTAAAGTCAACTCATACCCCTCTGATGGTGACTGAAGGGCAGGCTATGGTGCCACCCTGTGGCCATGATGGGTAGTAGCAGTAGTGCGGGACGCAGGGTGAAGCCAGTGTCGCTTCAAACAGGTGCAGAAGCCTGTCAATCCTCCTGCTTATGCCTTCCTCATTGTGGTCTCTTTGTCCCTGTTCAGGGTGCGAGCTATGAGCTCTATGCCACCGTGGACCATGTGGGGGACCTGAGGGGGGGCCACTACACAGCCACCATCCAGTCTCCAGACGACGGCTGGTACGACTTCAACGACTCATGGGTTACACCGGTAAGTCTGGCGTCTCTTTGGCAGACACTGGCTATCGTCTAATATTCATATCCTTTTCAGTTCTCGCAACGTGTTAGTATAACTGTAATCCTTATACTATCCACAGAAAAACAACTTTAATCCAGAATGGTACGTGCAGACTTTTTTAAATACTTTTAAATTGCTGCGACTCGATGCTTTGTTCCTGTGGATTATGAGCATTATTCTGATCCCCATCCTCACAGGAGCCAGAACGGCTATCTCCTTTTTTACAGAAAGAGAGAAAGACAAAGTAAGTTTGGAAACCAGGTCCACAACAAATCTCCCATGAAATATACTTTGGACAAAAGTTTATTTAACTATCTTCTACTTCTACTTCTTCTTCCTCTTCCTCTTCCTCTTCCTCTTCTTCTCCTACTTCTTCTTCTTCTCCTCCAGTTAGTGATTCACCTCAGGAGCACCCCCACGGGTCGTCTGTGGACCCGGTCGAGTCGGAGACCAATCAGAACAACGCTGACGATGGCAACGCTGATCTTACTAAGCGTGGTGATGTTGAGAGAGGTGATGATGTCAGGGCGGGGGTTGATGATCCTGAGAGTGTTGATGTTGAGAGAGGTGATGATGTCAGGGCGGGGGTGGATGATCCTGAGAGTGTTGATGTTGAGAGAGGTGATGATGTCAGGGCGGGGGTGGATGATCCTGAGAGTGTTGAGAGAGGTGATGATGTCAGGAAGGGGGTTGATGATCCTGAGGGTGGTGAGGTCACAGGAGGTGATGAGGTCACAGAGGGGGTTGATGTTCCTGAGGGTGGTGAGGTCACAGGAGGTGGTGAGGTCACAGAGGGGGTTGATGTTCCTGAGGGTGGTGAGGTCACAGGAGGTGATGAGGTCACAGAGGGGGTTGATGATCCTGAGGGTGGTGAGGTCACAGAGGGGGTTGATGTTCCTGAGGGTGGTGAGGTCACAGGAGGTGGTGAGGTCACAGAGGGGGTTGATGTTCCTGAGGGTGGTGAGGTCACAGGAGGTGATGAGGTCACAGAGGGGGTTGATGATCCTGAGGGTGGTGAGGTCACAGAGGGGGTTGATGTTCCTGAGCGTGGTGAGGTCACAGGAGGTGATGAGGTCACAGAGGGGGTTGATGTTCCTGAGGGTGGTGAGGTCACAGGAGGTGATGAGGTCACAGAGGGGGTTGATGTCCCAGAGGGTGGTGAGGTCACAGGAGGTGATGTCGTGGCGGGGGACCCTCAAACATTGGAGAGTGCTCGGTTAGACGGGAAGTGTGGCGAGCGCATTAAGAGAGACGAAGAGCTTCCGACCAATGAGATGGACACTCGCAAACCAGGTGATCAAGCTGGCCAACAGGAAGCCAGCGGCACCGACCCAACGGTCAGCGATCCGGAGGGCGTTGTTACCGAGAGGAGGAGGGGGGAGGAGGGGCAGACGGAGGGTGGAGTAATACAGAAGACTGACGATGGCCACGATAGTGGTGGTGATGACCACCACACTACACCCTCCTCCTCTGAGCCAATGGATGAACGGCCGGCGTCGGCGGGGAGCAGTGATGTCACGGGAGGTGGTGATGCCATGGAGTGTGGGGATGACAGGGCAGGTGATGTTGTCGGGCCGGGGGACCCTCTACTAACGGAGAGTGAGAGGTCAGACCGTAAAGGTGGCGAGCGCAGGACAACAGGTGTAGAGGTTCCGACCAATGAGAAGGAGTCTCGTGAACCAGGGGATCAAGCTCGTCAACAGGAAGCCAGCGGCACCATCCCAAAAGTCAGCGATCCAGAGAGCAGGTTTAACGAGAGGAAGAGGGGCCGGAGGGAAAGTATGGAGCTTATGGAGGTCTGTGAGGAGGGGGAGACGGAGGGCAGAGTAATAAAGAAGAAACGTAGAAAAGTCTTAGACATTCCAAACTGTTTCTCCGGATTGTGTTTGAGCTCTAGGCCGAGATTGGCAAAGCGTAAACAGAGACTGGGAAGTAAGGCTGACAAGGTCAAAGTTAAAAAATCTATTAAAAAGAGACTAAAGAATCATGGCTTTATGTGTTACAATAAGCAGACCTCGGATACAGAATAAAAGCCAGTTGAACTAGGCTTTTAAACATTCCGGTTTTGCATTGAACATGTATTTGAACGTTGTGCCAGGTTGCAGGATTCAAAGCTGAATGTGCCTTGGTTAGTGAAGTTAAGCTGGTTAGTAAAATGAAAGAGCACCAGCATGTGTTTTTTTGGTGACACTATCCCTTTTTAACATGTTGACCGGCACGATGATTACTATTAAAACCGTGACTATGTTTAATCAATCTTTTTTTTTAATCATTCTTGTGTTTTGTTCTGCTTTCATAGTTTGGGTGTGCTGTTTGTTAGACATGGCCCAAAATAAGCATAGATAATAAGCACTTTTGGTGGGCTAAGATATTCACATGAAGGACAAAATATAGAAAATAACGCTTTATAATTATATGGTCATTTCGAAACACTTATTTTGGGGGATGATGGATCGATGGATAATAAAAAATAACTTTTCAATCGCACAATTTACTGGTCGTGAATCATTGCTTTTCTTTCTTCTTAAGACTGAAGCATTAAAAAATGGATTATTAAAGGCGGAATCAGTTAATTAACGAAACTGCTCGTCCGCTCCCTACACTGGGTCCTCGGCTGTCCTCGGCTGTCCACTACAGGATCGGGGACACATCCAGAACCTTCGTCCTGGTCCTTTTCTCACTTCAGCCAGGCTGGGGTTGCCTGACACGCGGTGCGTGCGCAGACCTTTGTCGCGCGCACCGCCATGCTGCGATCCATTTGTATAGCACACCGGTACGCCCGACATGGTTTACGAGAAGGTGATGTAATTTCCTGGTTGCAGCACTTATAGCGTTCCCGTTTGTCATTGGCTAGTTATTGTTATTGTTAGCTAAATGAGCCTCTTTAGCAAACCAGGTTGAAAATAAACAGCACGACCTACATTGTGTTACACCGGGATTCCACCGGATGCGTACGCGCCGCGGAACGGCTGCGTCCTCTGCCCTGCGTCCACTGCGAGCCAGCCGTATTCACGCGAGATCACGAGATCACACGATAATCCTAAACCTAATGTACTCACCTTCCACTCCCAAAACTATTGCAATTAAATGCCACGCTTTGTTCTTTCTGACATTTTCCTTATAAAAAGGATGATTTGGTACATAAATGACTTCATGTTGCTGAACTTCGACAATGAGTCTCTCGTCGTCCATGTTGCCGACCCTCTGAGACCCTTTGATTGATTGACTGCTGACCTGGTGCCACCGGTCATGACGTAATAATGTTGATGTGAAGTTACATGATCTGAGTATTGTGTTTTATTTTGAAAATTGACCGGATGCTCTATGGCTTTTACTTTTCACTTCCTGCCCGGCTCGATCTGCTCTGTCGAAATTGACGCGGTTTAGCAACGGCTCGCGGCAAAAATAGAAGTGCGACGGAAAGATAGCGCCGCGGCGCAGCACGCCGCTCCTGGGACACAGCTGAAACGTTCTGCGGCGCGCATGGTGGTAATGGTCTCACTGATTAGAGAGGAAGCGATCAGCAGCGGTGACCGCGGCGCAGCCGTCCCGGGGCGCGTACGCCTCCGGTGGAATCGAGCCTTTAAGGCCTAAATACACCGGCGCCGCAGCGGCGCGTCAAAAAGTCTGCCCCCATTATTCCGGGTGTACTAGCCCACACCGGCGCCGACTAGCTGAGCGGAAGCGTTCCGCGCCGCAACGCCCAACTAGTCTTCGAGCCAATGTTCTATTCCCTAGCGTCGCCGCCCCTGAAAAGGCGCTTTTTAAAAGCTGGTTGGTACATCCCGGGTCCCGTAGGCACCTCCATATCTACCCCTCACCACTGGATGTCGCCCTCTTTCGTTTGTGAGAAACAATTACGAGAATGGACGATGAGAGACTGGTCGTCGAGGTGGAAAAATATGTTGAATTGTAAGACCAAAGTCCCCGTCATTACAAAGACAACTCCAAAAAGGACATTGCCTGGCGAGCCATAGCTCTGGAGATTGGCTCTTCAGGTGAGAAATCAACAATGGTGGACTAAGTTAGGTGTAGTAAGGTGACCTTGGGTGTCTTAGGTGACCTTGGGTGTCTTGAAAGGCGCCTCTAAATTAAATGTATTATTAAGTACCCAAACCATTAACCATAATGGGAAATAGACGAAATCAAGTCACATACAGTATAATCACACCATGTAGGTAGAAACCAGATTACTTGTATATATATTTTTTTATTTAAGGCAAGGCAACTTCATTCATATAGCACTTTTAATACATGAAGCAGACTCAAAGTGCTTCACATAGAAATACAATAAATATACAATACAATAAAATAGACTGGCTACTGAGTCCAGCACAGCAATAACATCACTGTATTTATCCCGAGGGATAAAATATATGTGTATATATATATATATATATATATATATATATATGTATGCAAAAGAGTATTTATACCAGAGAGTGATAATAACTAGATTATAGGTCATCATGGCTAGGTTACACCATACGGTTCTGCCATTGTACACTTCCTAGTGGCGAATTGAAGTATTGGCGGTGCCTCTCTGCACGGAGCTCCTGGACCAGATTGTGGTATACCCCCTGTTTTTGTCTCCGTTCATTGATGGGGTGCACCCAAACCCTTCGTCTTCTCCTTGCCCGCCTACGGCACAGCAGAAGAAGGGCAGCCACCCTCTGTCTGGCAACAATTGTTCTGTTGAAATAAAAAAAACTCAATAAAATGTGAAATAACTTGTGTTCAATTAAAATGGATAACTACTGGCTGCATACATGTAAATGTGTGGCTATGTTAAGGCTATATAGATGGATAGATAGATAGCTACTTTATTGGTCACAATGGGGACCAATAAAGCCATCCAGTAGCTCAATACAATAAATACACACAATAACAATTGGCCTTAAAAGGTGACTGCACTATATACTAAAAAGGCTTAATAGAGGGTGCTGCATTTATTTAGATTGTTGATGCAGTAGATGAATAATTGCAAAATATAAAATAAATAAGAAATGACAGTAAATAAAACGATAAAGTGCCCTACAAACTAAGTTGATCTGATGCTTGAAAACATACTTTTTACATTTTTCAAAACTTTCAGCCAAAAATATGGAAAATAAATAAACTAGGCTACAATAGGCTACTCACCCATTGCGTTTCGTCTCTTTGCTGCGGTTGATTGACAGGTGACTTCCTGATTTTATACTGCAGCGCGACCGTCGCGCCGCTTCCAGTTGGTGCTAGGGGCGGCTTTTGACGCGCGTAAAATGCGCGCCGCTGCGCTGCGGCGCCGGTGTATTTAGGCCTTTACACGCAAAGCAAAACCGTGCAATGCATGGATTGGCGACCGGAATCAGAATCCCGATTGGGCCCGACCAAAAGGGGGCGTTCCTCCGTGAAATGCCGCAAGAAGTCAGGAGATTTCCCCACTTGCAACTCGTGGTTGGGTCCATCATATATCATGTAGGATGTCTATGGTGTCCATCCTCATATTCAATCTTAATTATAGCAATCATTTACTACATTGAACAAAACCATGAAAATGCAAACTAGACATTGACTAAATATAGCTCTTTACAGCGGTGATGATAGTACAGCCGCTACAGGAAGTAAACAAATCGCAGACTATATAAATGTAAATGTAATATAAACTTTTTTTTTTCGGAATAAACATTCCGAAAAAAAAGGCTAAGATAAATGAATCGATAAACGACCAACTGAAACGATGGAAACTCCCATTCTGTGTTTGGCGTTTGTGGCCAATATTCTGACACGCTTCCCTGCAGTGTTGCCACATTGGCTGGAAAATCTGGCCCAATCTGGCAACGCTGTCTGCTGCGTCCTTGTTGCTTTCCGTAGCTCGACTATGACGTCTCCTGAAGATGGCGGCCCTCGGTAGCAGCGGGGTGACTCCGGGCCGCTTGGCGCGACGCCTTCTCAGACATACTCAGGGTACACTATGCCCGGGGAGCGGGGGTCGACCGGCAGAGTTCCTGAACCAGGTCAGTGGCTCCATGCGGTGCGTGGTCGTAGGAACGTCCATGTGTTTGTGTGTGTATTTGATGATGTGTGTGTGTGCTAACCCGCTAGCCGCTGCACGCCCGGTGTGACTTTGACAGGCAGCAGTCCCCTATCAGGTCCGCTTTTCGAGTGACCCGCAATTGTTAAACTACAGAGACGGTTCACAACTGGCCTGCGCTGCGCTGCAACGTTTCTGCACCGATCTCTCAAGTTGTGTCGTTCTTGACTTAGTAAACTTCTCTGCACTCAATGAGTCGTTACGTGAAGAATCAATGAACCCTGTTCCCATCAGTTAACCCTGTCGGTCAACCCTTTTCCCACCATGTAACCCCGTGGGTTAACAGGCGTTCGGACAGAGATGTCGTCTCCACTCGGCAGTGGCGTGCTCGAGTCCCACTGCCAGGGTCCTCCTTGGCAGACGTACCAACGGAAGGTTTCTATTGGTCAATGCTGTGGCGGTGAGGCACAACAGCACACAGGTGAGCGGGACTCTGCACACACGGTGCTGTTGTTGTTGTTGTTGTTGTCAGGCGACCGCTATTAAACCGCTAGCCCAGATGGACTCAACGCTGCTCCCTTGTCCGTCTCCGATCCTCAGTTTCCCCGTGAAACGTATTCCATGGACGACATTCCCGCGAAGGAAGCTCCGTACGCGACAGCAGAGCTGGCGACCGCGCCGGTGCTGTCCGACCCCACCCCGGTCCTCACAGAGTCCCTCCCCCAACAGGTCCACAACACATGACGCATTTCATTAGTTAAAATAATAACAATAATAATAATGATGCATATACATCGTACTGCTGGCCTAGAAACGTCCGTTTTGCCTCTTCTTCACGGCACCATTCCAGATCTCGGTCTCGCCGGTAACCACGGCCATCCCCGCGGCCCCGCCCTCTCTGGAGGCCACGCCCACTCTGGACGCCTCTCCAATCGGAGCGCTGGCCGACCCGACCCTCCTGCTCCCCCCGCCGCTGGGCGAGCAGCTGCTGGGGGAGGCCCTGCCCACGGCGGCGGAGGTCCTCCAGCTGGCGGAGCCCACCCTGGTGGAGCTGGGCCTGGCCGGACACACCCCGGTGGGCTTCATCCAGAGCCTGCTGGAGTTCATGCACATGGACCTGGGCATGCCCTGGTGGGGCGCCATCGTCGCAGGTGAGGTCGGAGCCCTCCTCTGCGGCACGTGGCTCAGGAGGCGCAGCGGGTTGGCTGGTAACCCGGAAGGTTGCTGGTTTGATCCCCGGCTCCTCGTAGCCGAGTGTCGAGGTGTCCCTGAGCGAGACGCCTCGCCCTGACTGCTCCTGACGAGCTGGCTGTCGCCCTGCGTGGCTGACTCCGCCGTCGGTGTGAATGAATGGGTGAATGTGAGGCGATATCGTGGGGCTGTAGAGTGGCCCCTGGTTAGAGATGCGTTGTATAAATGCAGCCCGTTTACCGTTCCTCTCCCTAAGGAGAGACGGAGGCTGTCAGGGTCAGCCGCCAACACAACGTCCCCTCGATCAGCTCAGTTCTCGCATCATAAAATTGGAAATTGGATACACAGTAGATGGCAAAAACATAAACATAGCTCCCTCCTCCTCCCTCCTCCCTCCCCCCTCCTCCCCCCAGGCACGGTGCTGGCCCGTCTGGCCGTGTTCCCGGTCATCGTGAAGGGGCAGCGGGAGGCGGCCAAGCTGAACAACGTGATGCCGGAGATGACCAAGCTGACCAGCCGCATGACGGAGGCCAAGCAGGGCGGCAACAAGTTTGAGTGTGAGGGCTTCCTCCTTCTCCTTCTCTTCCTCCTTCTCCTTCTCTTCCTCCTTCTCCTTCTCCTTCTCCTTCTCCTTAAGAAGGTACCAGTGTGTCATTCTGTGGGCTGCGTTCTCCCAGCAACTTCCTCTGTTCCACACACTAGCTAGGTCTGCTAGCTGCTAACTACTACTAGCTAGGTGGGGGGAAATGAACTGAGATCGCCCCACCCAGCTAGTCTGTGGAACCAAGATGGCCGCAAGGTCATTCGGTTCCCCCCCCACCCAGCTAGTGTGAGGAACCAAGATGGCCGCTGGGAGAATAACTTATTTAGTAAAAAAAAAAATTGAAAAGTGTGTGTGTGTGTGTGTGTGTGTGTGTGTGTGTGTGTGTGTGTGTGTGTGTGTGTGTGTGTGTGTGTGTGTGTGTGTGTGTGTGTGTGTGTGTGTGTGTGTGTGTGTGTGTGTGTGTGCAGTCTCCAAGGCCTACACGGACCTGACTCTGTTCCAGAAGAAGCACGACGTGAACCCTCTGAGGGGCTTCCTGGTGCCGCTGGTCCAGGTGGGCTCACCCTCCCCCGTGTCACCGGCCCCGCCACAGACCGCGCCCCCCCACTGACCGGCCCCCCCACAGACCGGCCCCCCCACACAGACCGGCCCCCACACAGACCGGCCCCCACACACAGACCGGCTCCCCCACAGACCGGCCCCCACACAGACCGGCCCCCTGGGACCCAGACACGGCCCTGCTTGTGGGCTAAAAGACTTAATAGGATGGCTGTGAGATGAGTGTTTATTGGTTGTTAAAGGGGTGGTATTCTGCCACCAGGTGTGAGTGTGATCAGCAGAACACCACCCCTTTAACATACCGCCCCTTTAAGATACCGCCCCTTTAACATACCGCCCCTTTAACATACCGCCCCCTTTAAGATACCGCCCCTTTAAGATACCGCCCCTTTAACATACCGCCCCTTTAACATACCGCCCCTTTAACATACCGCCCCTTTAACATACCGCCCCTTTAACATACCGCCCCTTTAATATACCGCCCCTTTAACATACCGCCCCTTTAACATACCGCCCCTTTAACAGTGCAAAGATTACCATTCAACCCTTGAGCCCTTATGTATCAAATGGTTTTGGTGTGTTTCCATTTGGATTGTTCCCTGTGAATGCCCGCTCAGCCACTTGCCCGTTATGAGCGCTCACATCCTGTCCAAGGCCCGCCTTCACCTCGCTGCGTCCCCCCCCTCCCAGGCCCCCGTCTTCATCTCCTTCTTCATCGCGCTGAGGAAGATGGCCTACCTGCCGGTGCCCAGCCTGCAGACGGGAGGCGCCCTGTGGTTCCCCGACCTCACCATGGCCGACCCCTTCTACCTGCTGCCCATCGCCGTCACCGGCACCATGTTCTTCATCCTGGAGGTAGGAGGGGCCCCACCGGGGGCGGGGCTTCATCGGGGGGAGGGGCCTAACCGGGGACCCAGTCGGCTGGGGAGGGATAACGTTGAGCTGAATGGAACTCTATATTTACATTTACATTGCAACAAAGATAGCTAGGATAAGATGCTAGACAAGGCTAAGTACTATTTCTAAGTACAACATACAATAAGTGTAAGAGGTGTGTGTGTGTGTGTGTGTGTGTGTGTGTGTGTGTGTGTGTGTGTGTGTGTGTGTGTGTGTGTGTGTGTGTGTGTGTGTGTGTTTAGTCTAAAACGTGTTTTGAACTTTATGTCTGTTTAGTCGTGAAGAATCACTTTATCTCGGTTCTCGCCACTCGTTAGTGGATAAAGACTTGTTCTTATTCTAGATCTTCCACTAGATCTTATACTAAATCTTACTCTAGATCCTATTCTAGATCCTATTCTAGATCTTACTCTAGATCTTACTCTAGATCTTACTCTAGATCAGGGCTATTCAACCTCCTTATCAAGTGGGCCGAAAAGGAAAATCACTGGGGGTTCATGGGCCACACAGAGTAAAACTACGTGAATGAATCGCTACAAATATATATAGTACTACTACATGGAATAAACTTGTCAGACGCATTCCTTCCTTCTTCACTTTTAATCGTATCATTATAAAATATTTTCTTCTCACATATTTTGGACACGTATTTAGAATTAAACAATGTTGTTTGAATCATCACAAAACAGAACTACTGTACATATGAGACATTTTGAGCCAGTGAGTCAGTGAGAAAGATTGCACTGCCTTGTTTGCCTAGTTTGGCTCATCCTGAGACACTCATGCAGCTTCTCATAGGCCATGGAGCAACGTGCCCTTGTTCTGATGGCATTCATATGAGAAAAGCTAGACTCACACGTATGATGCCAGTTCCTGGTTGTGGGATACTGATACTGGCTAGTATCACCGGCTACACACAGAAACCTGGTTTGCATGCAACTATGTTTCTCCTTTATTTTATTTATTTTTTGCATGCAACCTCTTGCGGGCCAGGAAAAAATTGAGAGGGGCCGCATTTGGCCCACGGGCCGCTAGTTGAATAGGCCTGCTCTAGATCCTATTCTAGATCTTGTTCTAGATCCTGTTCTAGATCTTGTTCTAGATCCTGTTCTAGATCTTGTTCTAGATCTTGTTCTAGATCTTGTTCTAGATCTTATACTAGATCTTATACTAGATCTTCCACTAGATCTTATTCTAGATCCTATTCTAGATCCTATTCTAGATCTTGGACTAGATCTTCCACTAGATCTTATCTAGATCTTACTCTAGATCTTAATCTAGATCTTATACTACCTGGTCTGGACTGTAATGCGGACAGAGACCTCTGACCCACAGCCTGTGTGTGTTCTCAGCTGGGTGCCGAGTCGGGCATCGATAACCCCAACATGAAGGCCATGAAGACGGTGTTCCGGATCATGCCCTTCGTCATCCTGCCCCTCACCATCAACTTCCCCACGGTCAGTGACGGGGGCGGGACTAAAGATCCGTGCGGCCAAATATCTTGTTCTATATTTACTTAAAGAAAATATTATTCTTTTTGTTGAATTTTTAAACTTTATTAATGAAGAGTTAGATAGGAAATAGTGCCCCAAATATCAATATTTTAACAATTTGAGGTGGTCGCAACACATGAATGAAGGAAATGTGAACGGACGTTAACTATCCAAAAAGTTAACTCAGTGTACTAACCAGAGTAACTGAGGAACTCAGTTTGGACCGTGGATAAAGACTGAAATCCAGAAGTTAACCTGTTCAGTCATGTTGGATTCATCGTTAGACATAAGTCATGATGTAAAGCTATAGCAATCGTCTAACAATATATTGATCATTGCAGAATCGCTTTATAGCCATTATTATCGGTATCGTGTGTGTGCCCGTGTGCGTGTGCCATCTCTTTAACCTGCTCCCCTCTCCCCCCCCCCCCCCCCCCCAGGCGGTCTTCACCTACTGGCTGACCTCCAACAGCTTCTCGCTGTGCCAGGTGGCCCTGCTCCGCCACCCCTGGGTGCGGGAGAAGCTCTCCATCCCCCAGAAGATCGTCCACCCCGCCTCCGCCCTGCCCGCCAACGACGGCTTCGTGGAGAGCCTGAAGAAGGGTGAGGTCCGCTGCCGAGTCACAGCGCCGACTCACCCAGCGGCGGTCGTCTTGGCTCTCAGCGCTAGCTCCCAGCTTGCGTTGAGAGCCAAGATGGCCGCCGCTGGGTGAGTAAGCCCTATTGGCCGTATCACCCAGAAGCAGCCATCTTGGCTCTAAACGCTAGCTCCCAGCTAGCGGTGAGAGCCAAGATGGCCGCTGCTGGGTAACAGTGTTTCATAGAAGCCCTATTGGGCCTATCACCCTGCCGCGGCCATCTTGGCTCTCCACGCTAGGTGGAACGTAGCATTGCATACGTCTGTTGAATAGGTATTTTTTGGTTTTTCGGCGAAAGACTGAACTCTACTTGTCTTTTCTCCAGGCTGGAAGAACGCCCAGCTAGGGCAGCAGCTGGAGGAGAGAGAGAGGAGGATCAAGAATCACCTGGAGCTGGCCGCCAAAGGTCAGCCGCGACCTTCAACCCCCGTGACCTTCTAGACTAGGATGAGGTTAAGCTAAGCTATGGTTGTAGCCGGGGCAAGTCGGGCCCTTGGCGATGGATTTAACAGGAGCTCGGCCGAGCTGGTTAGGCCAGGGGTCTCTGTCTCTGATGAGTCATGAAGAGTCACTTTACATTTACGTTTACATTCAGGGCGTTTATCAGACGCTTCTACCCAAAGCGACTAACAATAAGTACATTTGTCGGAAGAAAGGGAAACATTATATCTGTCGGTGCATCAAGGATGTTGATAGAACCAAGTGCCAAGCACTAACTATCACTAGGTTAACCCACTCCCCGTACACATCAAAGATAGGTAGGATAAGATGCTACACGATGCTAAGCACTATTTTTTATGTGCCAGGACGTACCACAGACAAGACTACTGGAATGCAGCCATCATCTCTACAGTCTCCTTCACACCTTCCTCCTCTTCCTTCCCCAGGTCCATTGAGGCAGACTTTTACCCATAATCCTCTCCAGCAGGAAGCAGCGCCAGCCAATAACAAGCCTGTGTCCCAGACAGGCAGGGACAAGGCCCGCCCATGGAAGGAGACCATTGGCTAGATGGGAATGATTGGCGGCTGGAGCCCAGCGAATCGTGTGTAAATATGGACGCAATAATGGGAGCGGAGTGAAGAGTTGTCTGTGTGTTATTATCCAGAGTAAAGTCGTACAATATTTACTGGACTGTGTTGTGAATTTGTGAAACTGCAACCGGTTTTGGAAATGGAAAGGACTCAGATTATGTTCAGTTGTAATTTTATTATAAATAAACGCTTTTAAAGTTGAACTTGTTTATGGTGATCAGAGCAACATGATTCTAAAACCTTTAACTGTTCATTCGATTGTTAATATATTAGTCAATTCAATTTTAGTTCAAATTTGGCAGAGATAGCCCTTAAAAGAACGTCTTCTAGCTGTGAAACATCTCAGAACATCGCTTTTGCTCCCTGGAGTAAAGACAGTTTCTACACCTCCCTCTATATTATACAGTTTATTTGGTCCACAGTGCTTTTGGTTTCAAAGGCTTTTCACTTCAACCATCCAACCGTAATCAAAATAATGTATTGCATTCTGGTCTGTTTGATTGGGAACATAAAATCAATGTAGTTCTTCAGACATCTTAAAAAAAAAAAAAGAATTCTACTATATAATATATATATATATATATAAAAGGGGTGTTGATTCTTAAATAGTTCTCTGTAGTCCGACCACCGAAACACCACCGGCTCGTCGCGGTTACCAGCGTCGTCGTGGCAGGGGATGGTTGTTTAGTCGTCGTCGCCATGGTGACGATCAACCATCGGAGAGGACAAGAAAGCCGGTTCCGTCCTGATTGGCAGGACATCCGGCTCTGAGTCCCAGCCGGGTCCCTTGTGCGTTTCCTAACAGTCTGAGAGGAGCGGGGGGTGGGGGGGGGGGGGAGGAGGGGGCGGAGCTTCACTCCTCGTGGTCGGTGTCCATCTCGGTGAGCACGGAGAAGCACACCTTCTGGATGACCAGGCCCGACCGGGCTGGAGGGAGGAGGAGAGGAGAGGGGGTGTTACGGCGGAGCCCAGTTAGCAGACGCTGTTATCCAAAGTGACTTACAATAAGTACATTGGTCAGAAGAAAGAGAAACAACATCTCTGTCGGTACAGTAAGGATGTTCATATAACCTAGTGAACCAAATAGCAAGCACTAGGTAAACCCCTTCATAACCGTACATAACAAAGATGGCTGGGATAAGATGCTAAGTTCTAAATTAAGTGAAAGGACGTACAACATACAATAATTGTGAGTCATTTGTATCTAAAAGGTTCAAAATGAAGTTGCGAGGAAGTGCAACCAACTTTTGCGCTCAAAACTGATGTTCAACGTGATGAGGACCTGAGAATTCTGTCTAGGAGCCCCTAGCTCAATCCACGCCTCATTACATTGGTTCTCGGGTTAAAGGCAGAGCGTTGAAACAGTGGAAGGTGATCGTCTGGAGAGAGCCTCACCGATCAGGCGCCGCAGCCACAGCGGCCTCTTGGTGGCCGGAGTGTAGATGCACAGGAAGTAAACGGGGATGCCTGATAGGGCGATGCCGATGCCGATCAGGGAGTTGACGGTGTCGCTGTACAGCGGCACCACCACCAGGAACACCGTCAGGATGCAGAAGACGATCGGGAAGAACAGGCTGAGCTGTGGGGGGACGGGGGGCAGAGGTCAGAGGTCAGCGTTAGACCGAGACGGGCGATGGAGCAACGGTGTCGGGACAGCAGGGGGCAGAACTTTGACCATTCTGAAGATGTAATGGCCACACCGATTCAAAACAAAATAATAATAATACATTTGATTCATCGAGTGTATTTTGAAGTACTCAAAGACCCTTTACAGAGCGAACGCAAAATAAAATCATTTAATAAGAACGTATATTGGTAAAAAAGGAGGAAGGGAAGGAGGTTATGTAGTGAGAGCAATCGTAAAAAGGTGGGTTTTACCACACACACGCACTACGGAAATAATACTTAATAAACGATAAACGTTTGGAGCTGCTGAGTTCTTCGAAGAAAGTAGTCCAATCCGGATCGTTTTTAACTCACTTTATTTGTCAAAGTATTTCGGGATGGTAACTACGGAGCAAAAGGAGGGGAATTGTATCGAACACGTGCTGAGCGACTCCCAGCTGATCAATACCTCTAACTAAGTCTGAGCTACCGGAAGTTTCTGACCCCCAATCTCTCTGTCGAAATTGATAGGGTCAAGTGGGCGTGGCCTATGTGAAGTGGGCGTGGCCTATGTGACGTATTAGCCTTGGCTTCCTCACCTATCTAAAGGTGCTGCCTTCTGTGGATGGAGTAGCTATTGCAGCCTTCAGTAAGGTCCTGCTCCCCTTGTGGCTAGGTACAGTACTTATGGCTTATATGTTTGGTCCTGCTTCCTAGTGGCTATGTGAGGGTAATATTGCTTGTGTGTTTGAATCTGCTTCCTAGAGGCTATGTGGGGGCAGCTCATGTTCTTAAAATACGTGACAGAGCCGAGTGGCGTGAGAGCGGTACCTTGAGGGGCCTATGGCGGTCCGGTTGCTTCCAGCGCAGGTACAGCTGTCCCAGGATGGACAGGCCCACGAAGAACCAGTAGCTGAAGCTGTAGTAGTTGATGAGCCGGAAGATGTCCTCCACGCACAGGTAGATCAACGCCATCACGCCCTGGGAGAGACACACACCAGGCAGGGGGAGGTGAACGTGTTGTATTCGAGGTGGAGCGCGACGCGCGAGCTACGTCGTTAGCATCGTTAGCACGGCGCGGCTAGCAGACGCCGGGGGGCTACTCACGTTGAAGAGCAGCGCGGGAACGGGGGTGTAGCGGTGCACGTGGATCATGCACAGGTAGTCGGGCAGGTGGCCCTCCCTGGAGCCCACGAAGAACAGCCTGCACTCACACACACACACACACACACACACACACACACACACACACACACACACACACACAGACACACACACACACACACACACACACACACACACAGACACACACACACACACACACACACACAGACACACACAGACACACACACACACACCCACACCCACACACACACACACACACACACACACACACACACACACAGACACACACACACACAGACACACACACACACACACACACACACACACACACACACACACACACACACACAGAAACACACACACAGAAACACACACACACAGAAACACACACACACACACACACACACACACACACACACACACACACACACACAGAAACACAGAAACACACACACACGTTAGACACGCGACCCATAATCTGCCCTCAAAGACAAACACGAGACAGGAAATTAACTTTCAGTTTTTCAGCTGGTGTGTCTTTTTTTTTAGGAGGAGTTGTCATGGTTACCCACCGGGACGAGGCCAGGATGGAGGCGTTGAGGCCCCCGAAGCAGGACAGCGCCACGGCCAGCGGGATGGTCCAGTTCATCACGCCAAACACCTGGTCGGCAAACGTCTGGCGGGGAGGAGAGAGGGGGCGGGGCTTAATGCACGCCAGGCTGTCGGACGCCAGTTATGGTCGAGGTCAGAGACGCCAGGCAAAGACGATCGTGCAAGTGCACCACACGGCCACCAGATGGCGACCAAGGCCGCGTGTTCTGCAGGCGATCGACCCGTCCTGTGAAACCCTCCCTAAGCGTCTACACATGGATGTGGAACACCGGCGGTGAGGTATCAAAATGTTGCCCAGAGACACCGGATAATCGGTTTATATTAAGCATTATATCAAACATGCGATCAACCTAACTCTGACGACAGAAACAACAAAGGTAAGGCATCATTTATGGTCGTAGCTTTAAAAAGGTGGACTTTGTTCTTGATGGTTTTGGGATTCTACTTCAGCAGAGTTGTGTTTCATTGAGCTATCAATGGTAATAGTTGAGAATGAATCAACTAAAAGGGGCTGGGTCACAGCTCCGCTCTGTCATGTGTTTAATGCCTTTAAAGGGGGGGGGGGATAGGGGTCCTCTCGAGGGGAAGAGGTTAACAACATTACTCTCATCTTTAATCCTATTCAAAAGGATTAAATCCTATCCTATTAATCCTATTGGTGGGGTTGGAATTCTTTAAAATAATACTTTCTTTGATACATTTATTCAAACAATTTGAACCCCCAAAATACCCCGGCTGGACTTAAAAGGGTTCATAACTCCAGACTCAAACGACACGCGGCCTGGAGGGGGTAACGGCCGACTGCGTGAGGTTCAATCTGCCACAAAGCGAGTGTGTGCAGGAGAGAGAGAGACCAGAGCACTCACCACCGCCACGGCGTCACTGTCCAGTATGGCGTTGATGGGCAGGACGGCGTAGTAGGCCACGTTGGTCAGGATGTAGATCACCGTGACAACGGGCATGGAGATGGCGATGGCCAGCGGCAGGTTCCTGCGGTTCACCACAATCACCAGCAGGGGGAGACAGAGCACCGGGAGAGGGAAGAGGGAGAATAATACTTCAGAGGAGTGCAGGAGCAACAGAGGTTGAGAGCTGACCCATGGGGGGTGGGGGTCGGGGCTGGGGGGGTGGGGGGCTGGGGGGGGTGGGGGGGTAGGTGTTGTGGAGTCAGTCACCTAATCTGCCTGAGAACTCCCAGAGAGGCATGCAGTCCAATCACGTGCCTCGCTTTGCTTCATATGATCGTCTGATGGACGGCGTGAATCAAAGCAGGGGCGAAGCCGAGCATTCCCTCACACACACGCACACACACACACACACACACACACACACACATGCACGCACCACATGCACGTTCACACACACACACCAACACGTGTGTGGTCCATGCATGCACACACACACCAACACGTGCACGGTCCATGCATGCACACACACATCACTGGAGCTCTCAGCGTCTCCATCTCTCCGACACACTGAATTTAATATATAAATAGGGTGGATTCTGACTCACTATTTCCCAATCCACAATCTGTTCCTTTATTAACGTGAATACAGCTTGGGTGTGTCTAGCAAAAAGAGTTCCCCCTTCCATTTATTAACTACTTTATGATATATTCAGCCTCCCCTTTTAATCATTACTATATCACATATGTAGCCTCCCCTTTAAATCATTAATATATCACATACAGCCTGTCCTTTAAACATATACATTAATGTCCTCCCCTTTGATCGTGACCCTATGAATGTCCTCCCCTTTAATCGTGACCCTATGGATGTCCTCCCCTTTGATCGTGACCCTATGGATGTCCTCCCCTTTAATCGTGACCCTATTCCTGTACCTCTCTGGGTCCTTGATCTCCTCGGTGACGAAGTTGAGCGTGTCCCAGCCGGAGTAGGAGAAGAGGGCGGAGTAGAGGGCCAGGGCGAGGGCCCCGGGGTCCGTGGAGGAGCCCTCGAACATGCCCTCGAAGTTCTGGGTGTGGCCTGAGGAGACACACACACACACACACACACACGCACGCACGCACGCACACACACACACACACACACACACACACACACACACACACACACACACACACACACACACACACACACACACACACACACACACACACACACACACACACACACACACACACACACACACACACACACACACCCGAGCGTTTAGGGGACATTCTTAAGGCGACCGCGGACCGCTGCACATCTCTGCTTCTTAAGTATCTTTTTAAAGCACCTGCTGTTAACTAATGAGTATTCTGGAGCCACAACCATTCCGGGGGGGGGGGGGACGCAGATGACCCCTACCTTGTCCGATCCTCACCAGGCCGGTGATTATGACGGCGATGAGCGCGATGACCTTGGCGTAGGTGAAGAAGTCCTGCACCCTGGTGCCCCACTTGACGTACGCACAGTTCACGAACGTCAGCAGACCTGCGGAGCGGGACGAGAACCACACGTGAAGCTCCACCCACACTCACAGCCTCGCAGGCATCGGTGGACCCCTTCTCTTTGGGTTAGTGGTTATTGTTTGGATTTTGGTTCGGCTTGGTTGTGCACAAACATAGACACGCACACACAGACACACAAGCGCACACACACACAGATACACACACGCACACACACGCGCGCATCCACACGCACACATATTTTCCTCCCTGCCAGTCTGAAGGGTTTGAGGAAGCGAGGCTGCTGACCCAAGCAGTCCAGACTCTTGTTTTTCAGAGCAGGAACAGCTGAGTGTAGCACATACATACTTGGACACACATACACACACACATGCACACACACATTCTCTCACACAGGTACGTAGAGCCGTCTCAAGGAGTACATTGTTGTTTGTCCCTGAGCAAGCAGACTCTCAATACGGCGAACCAGAGGTAGTAGTTTCCTCTGAATCGAGATCCATAAGGGTTAGTGTGTACACATTAGTGTGTGCACATTAGTGTGTACTGTATTCACATCAGATGCACTGTGTGGGAACCAACTCAAAGGCAGCCTAGGAGAGTCCTGGAGTAACAAGTGTACCTCCCACCTCCCCTGAAACACTGCGTCAACATCTCCCTATCTCTCTCTCTCTCTCTCTCTCTCTCTCTCTCTCTCTCTCTCTCTCCTCTCTCTCTACCTCTCTCTCTCTCTCTCTCTCTCTCTCTCTCTCTCTCTCTCTCTCTCTCTCTCTGTCTCTCTCTCTCTCTCTCTCTCTCTCTCTCTCTCTCTCTACCTCTCTCTCTCTCTCTCTCTCTCTCCTCTCTCTCTCTCTCTCTCTCTCTCTGTCTCTCTCTCTCTCTCTCTCTCTCTCCCTCCCTCTCTCTCTCTCTCTCTCTCTCTCATATCTCGCTCTTGAATTTCTTTATCTGTTCTCGTCTCAAGGTTTGAACAGTGTCTGGTCGGTCGGCCCCCTGTGGTGATTAGGGGGGGGGGGGGGGGGGGGGACCACGGCCTGAGTGACAGGGCCCCCTGGAGTCCTTCAGCCCCAGAGCAATAAACCAAACGTACGCTGGCGTATTGAACCGTGTTCTTCTAAACATGAAGCCTTAGTCAAAACAACAGCAAAGAAGATAAACCGTCCCGGCCCCCACCGCATTGGGGCCCTGGGGGGGTTTAACAGGTTTACCGCCACAGGAAGCCAGGGAAACCAAAACAGCGGCCAGACGAGAGGGGTGGTGAGAGGGAACGGGGAGCGGGGCTCCGGGAGGACCCAGCGACGGAACGCCTCCAGATGCGGAGGTGAGCTGGCGTTGTCGGGGTTCAACAGAGCCCGTCGCCCCCCGTCGGTCTGGGGGGGGTCACGAGTCAGGGCTGGGACGGACTTTGAACCGACGCAGACAAAACACTGTATCTCTGATTCTGCTCCGTAAAAAACGTTATTCAGAAAACAACAGATTCCAAGTAATGTTATTCGGAACGATGTTATGTTATGACGTCAGGCCACCCGCCTCTGGAGCTACTGCACGGGGGCTGTTAGCATCGAGGCTAACAGTGTTAGCAGCGCCTCGCCGGAGACACGGCGTCTCGTCCTCCTTTGTGTTTATTCTGGGCCTCCGCGGGAAGGCTAGGTGTGTGAACCAAACCGTAAAGGTAGCCATGGCGACGGGCAGGGGGGGATATTTGCATTCCGAGCGTATTGTCCAGTGAGGTGAGTGGAGTGTTGTCAAGGTCACCACAGAAGTTCCTTACGGGAAGATGGAGATGGACCCCCCCCCCCCCCCCCCCCCGTGGTGTCTGTTATGTTGGACGGGGGTTAGGGGGGTTAGGGGGGAGGGATGAGGTGAGTAAAACAGAGGCTGGGAAAAGGAACTGTGTGTGTGTTTGTGTGTGTGTATGTGTCTGTGTGTGTGTGTGTGTGTGTGTGTGTGTCTGTGTGTGTGTGTGTGTGTGTGTGTGTGTGTGTGTGTTTGTGTGTGTGTGTGTATGTGTCTGTGTGTGTGTGTGTGTGTGTGTGTGTGTGTGTGTGTGTGTGTGTGTGTGTGTGTGTGTGTGTATGTGTCTGTGTGTGTGTGTGTATGTGTCTGTGTGTGTGTGTGTGTGTGTGTGTGTGTGTGTGTGTGTGTGTGTTTGTGTGTGTATGTGTCTGTGTGTGTGTGTGTGTGTGTGTGTGTGTGTGTGTGTGTGTGTGTGTGTGTGTGTGGGTCTGTGTGTGTGTGTGTGTGTGTGTGTATGTGTCTGTGTGTGTGTGTGTGTGTGTGTGTGTGTGTGTGTGTGTGTGTGTGTGTGTGTGTGTGTGGGTCTGTGTGTGTGTGTGTGTGTGTGTGTGAGTGTGTGTGTGTGTGTGTGTGTGTGTGCATGTGTGTGATGGTTCTGGGTCTGGGTGTGTGTGTTTCCTGGAGGACCTGGAGTCTTGCTGAGTGGCCAGTAGTCTTGGAGCTCTAAAGGTCAGAGTCTTCACTGCGGCGAGGACTTTAACTCCCGCCTATCGGCTCATCGGTCTACGCAACAAGGCCCGGCTTATCTGTGTGTGTGTGTGTGTGTGTGTGTGTGTGTGTGTGTGTGTGTGTGTGTGTGTGTGTGTGTGTGTGTGTGTGTGTGTGTGTGTGTGCGCGTGTGTGAATACGTATATCTCTATAATCTGCGTGGGTGTGCACGTGTCCACGTGCGCACCGCGGGTTAATGAGTGTTGTTTATGGCTTCCCGTGTGGTACTCAAACCGGCGTCAGCTGTTATGGCCGAGGCTTCGGTCGGCCCTCTTGGTTTTCACTTCATGTCAAGTTGAGTTATCTTCCTGAATCTCCAGCGGTTGCCGTGGCGACTCAGGTTTATCACAGCGTGGCACGCCGTGATTAAAGGAGACGTACTCTCTTTTGAGGGGCGGGTTCCTGTCGTCTCCATGGCGACAGGAAGGCCGACAGCCCCGTCTCCCACCCCTTCATCACCCGGGGATCGGGGCCGCGGACAGACGTCCCTACGGACCCTCGACCAGAGAGCCGCCTGGGGCGGAGGGCGGGGGGGGGCTCCTCACACCCGCGTGTGTTGGAGGGGAAATGAGTCGAGCGGGTTCCTCTTTCTCGCAGCCTCTGAGCAGCGGACCTGCTGACTCGGAGCGTTGCCTCACCTCTCACATGTCTGCCGCTATCTACCACGTCATCTCCAGCTCTCACCCACTCACTCACTCATTACTCCGTCAGTCACAGCCGGCTATAGCTCTCTGTGGCGCTCACGTGTCGGCCACTATCTACCCCTCTGTCTGCAGCCCTCACTCACATCACTCGTTCACATCACTCACTCACTCACTCACTCACTCACTCACTCACTCAC